>NC_059110.1:81169962-81439962 GCF_020740685.1 Jaculus jaculus | reverse complement strand
GTGATGATGCTGGTAGTGATGGTGAGACAGGTGGTGATGACGCTGGTAGTGATGGTGACCCAGGTGGTGATGACGCTGGTAGTGATGGTGAGACAGGTGGTGAGGACGCTGGTAGTGATGGTGACCCAGGTGGTGATGATGCTGGTAGTGATGGTGAGACAGGTGGTGAGGACGCTGGTAGTGATGGTGACCCAGGTGGTGATGACGCTGGTGGTGATGGTGACCCAGGTGGTGATGATGCTGGTAGTGATGGTGACCCAGGTGGTGATGACGCTGGTAGTGATGGTGACCCAGTGGTGATGGTGAGACAGGTGGTGATGACGCTGGTAGTGATGGTGACCCAGTGGTGATGGTGAGACAGGTGGTGATGACGCTGGTAGTGATGGTGACCCAGGTGGTGATGACGCTGGTACTGATGGTGACCCAGGTGGTGATGATGCTGGTAGTGATGGTGACCCAGGTGGTGATGACGTTGGTAGTGATGGTGACCCAGTGGTGATGGTGAGACAGGTGGTGATGACGCTGGTAGTGATGGTGACCCAGGTGGTGATGACGCTGGTAGTGATGGTGGCCCAGGTGGTGATGATGCTGGTAGTGATGGTGACCCAGGTGGTGATGACGCTGGTAGTGATGGTGACCCAGGTGGTGATGACATTGGTAGTGATGGTGAGACAGGGGGTGATGACGCTGGTAGTGATGGTGACCCAGGTGGTGATGCTGCTGGTAGTGATGGTGAGACAGGTGGTGATGACGCTGGTAGTGATGGTGACCCAGGTGGTGATGACGCTGGTGGTGATGGTGACCCAGGTGGTGATGATGCTGGTAGTGATGGTGACCCAGGTGGTGATGACGCTGGTAGTGATGGTGACCCAGTGGTGATGGTGAGACAGGTGGTGATGACGCTGGTAGTGATGGTGACCCAGGTGGTGATGATGCTGGTAGTGATGGTGACCCAGGTGGTGATGACGTTGGTAGTGATGGTGACCCAGTGGTGATGGTGAGACAGGTGGTGATGACGCTGGTAGTGATGGTGACCCAGGTGGTGATGACGCTGGTAGTGATGGTGACCCAGGTGGTGATGACATTGGTAGTGATGGTGAGACAGGGGGTGATGACGCTGGTAGTGATGGTGACCCAGGTGGTGATGACGTTGGTAGTGATGGTGAGACAGGGGGTGATGCTGCTGGTAGTGATGGTGAGACAGGTGGTGATGACGCTGGTAGTGATGGTGAGACAGGTGGTGATGACGCTGGTAGTGATGGTGACCCAGGTGGTGATGATGTTGGTAGTGATGGTGAGACAGGTGGTGATGCTGCTGGTAGTGATGGTGAGACTGGTGGTGATGACGCTGGTAGTGATGGTGACCCAGGTGGTGATGACGTTGGTAGTGATGGTGACCCAGGTGGTGATGACGTTGGTAGTGATGGTGACCCAGGTGGTGATGCTGCTGGTAGTGATGGTGAGACAGGTGGTGATGACGCTGGTAGTGATGGTGACCCAGGTGGTGATGATGCTGGTAGTGATGGTGACCCAGGTGGTGATGACGTTGGTAGTGATGGTGACCCAGGTGGTGATGACGTTGGTAGTGATGGTGAGATAGGTGGTGATGCTGCTGGTAGTGATGGTGAGACAGGTGGTGATGATGATGATAGTGATGGTAGTGATACTGGTTATGATAATGACCATGACCCCTAAATGATAAGAGACTGAGATAGCAAGAGAGAAGCCCCTCTGTCTCTGAAGAGGGAAGGGACTTCCCTTTCCAACCATAAGGACTGACATATGCGGGGATAAAAGTAGAAGCTCACACAGTGCCTCCTCTGCCAGGGAGGGAGGCACAGGCAGGAGTGGGGAGTGGCTGCTGGAAGTCTGCTGTGAACACAATCCTCCCGTCTCCCCGCTCCTTGTCTGCTGTCCTTGGAGCCAGCTGTCAGCCTCTGTCCCAGGAGTGGAGTCTGCTTGTCTGATAGATTGGCAGCTCCGGAGAGGGAGGGGTGCTTGTATTTGTCCAAAGCCAAAGGCCAGGAAAGACTGAGGTGTGGATTGTCCCCTGCCAATGACTAGTGCCTCTGGCGGCAAGGTCCCCTCATGGGGTAGCACTAGTCAAGGGGAGAGGTTGCAAACAGGGCTTAAGACTTTAGTCACACTGGGCCAGAGATCTCACCTTTCATCTCTAATGTAGGGAGACTACTAGAACCCCTCTCATGGAGGTATGTGTGACCTTTGGTCTCGTGGGACTCGGTCTTTCCTTCCTGGGCTGGAGGAAAACTTGCGCTGTAACACCTGTCCCTGCAGAGTGTGCCAGTTTGGGTCAGCCTAGGGACCCTCTCCCCTGCAGCTGCAGAAGGAAGCCATTAGGTTCACACTGACTGAGGCCTTTGCTTTTCTCTTGGCAGGATCGACAAGACCATGCTGGCCGGCCTGAAGGTCAAGTAAGTAGCCACTTCCTGTTCTATAGAGGTCATAAATGACATCCCACAGATCTGAGCTCCATCTGGGGCTGTTTGCTGTATGTTACACGAAATACATTGTTATATTTCAGGCTCAGTTTAGGGAACTTCTGCCCTGAAGGAGACTGGATGGGACTCTTGAATCCTGGCTGTCCAGAGAAAGGCAGAGGGAGTGGAAACGGCAGGTACCAGCACCAAGTGTGGGAGGATTCTAGTAATCTCCTATTTCAGAGAAGGAGGATGGTGGGTGTGACTTTCAGGCTATACATTTAGCCAGAAGAAGGAGTTTTTTTAATCACTTAATTTTTACGTGAAGCCCAATTCTAACAGGGCATCTTTTTGGCATTTCCAATCTATTTGAAAAATTATGACACAAGGCTCTAGAGCCATGTGTGCATGGAATCAGCTGGCCACTGAGTCATCGGTTACTGACATGATGTCCTGGTCAGCCTAGCCTGAGGCTTCCACACCAGAAGTGTTGGGACTAGGGACTATGGGCTTTAGTTTTGCCACATGGCTGCTGGTCTGTCTGATGAGCCTAAGCAGGGCCACCTCTGTCCAGGAACCCTGCTCTCCTCTCCTTCACCCCTTTATTCCTTTTTCCCTGGTGCTTCTACCAATCAAGTGGGCTACATTCTAATTCCTTCTCTTTTGAGAGTTAACCAAATTTAAGAAGTTTCCACACTAGGGCTGGAGAGGTGGCTTAGTGGTTCAGGCGCTTGCCTACAGAGTCCAATGACTCCAGTTTGATTTCCCAGTACCCACATAAAGCCAGATGTATAAAGTGGAAAGCATCGGGAGTTTGTTTGTTGCAGTTGGCTAGAGGCCCCGGTACGCCGATTTTCTGTCTCTTTCTCTCTCAAATAAATAAACACAGTAGTATTATAAAAAAGAAATTTCCAGGCTGGACGTGGTGGCACACGCCTTTAATATCAGCACTTGGGAGGCAGAGGTTGGAGGATTGCTGTGAGTTCAAGGCCAGCCTGAGACTACATAGTGAATTCCAAGTCAGCCTGGGCTAGAATGATACCCTACCTCCAGGGTAGGGGTCAGGGAAGAAATTTCCAGGCTGGAAAGAAGGTTCAGTGGTTAAGGCGCTTGTGAGTTCGATGCCCCAGTACTCACGCAAAACCAGATGCACAAAGTGGCACATGCATCTGGGCCTAGGAGTTTGCAGTGGCTAGAGGCCCTGGTATGCCCGTTCTCTGACTCTGCTGGGTGTGGTGGTGCATGCCTTTAATCTCAGCACTCAGGAGGAGGAGAGGTAGGAGGATAGCTCTGAGTTCAAGGGTGTGCCCATTCTTTTATCTGTCCCCCTCCAGTAAATAGATAAAATATTTTTTAAAAGTTTATTAAAATATTTTATTTATTTATTTGAGAGAATGGTGTGCCAGGGCCTCCAGCCATTGCAAAAGAACTCCAGATGCATGTGCCACCTTGTGCATCTGGCTTACATGGATACTGGGGAATCAAACCTGGTCCTTAGGCTTCGTAGGCAAGTGCCTTAACCACTAAGCCATTTCTCCAGCCCCCTTTTTATTTATTTATTTTATTCATTTTTATTTATTTGAGAGTGACAGACAGAGAGAAAGAGGCAGAGAGAGAGAGAGAGAGAGAGAGGAGAGAATGGGCGGGCCAGGGCCTCTAGCCACTGAAAATGAACTCCAGATACGTGCATGCCCTTGTGCATCTGGCTAATGTGGGTCCTGGGGAATTGAGCCTCGAACCGGGGTCCTTAGGCTTCACAGGCAAGCGCTTAACTGCTAAGCCATCTCTCCAGTCCCCTCTTTTTATTTTTTGAGACAGAGTCTCATCTCATTAAATTGCCCAAGCTGGCCTGCTCTCAGATTAACTTTTTCTTAGGCAATGTAAACAATATCTCTTCATGCTATAGGGCATCAATGACAGACCAAAGACATTATTCCACCCAAGTTTGTAATGGTGAACCAAGGAGTTTAATTAGGGTTACTTACGTGGTTGAGGGGTTACCTATAAGAGTGTAGGTAACTTACAGATAGCTATACCATGACAGAAAAGCCCCTCCCCCCATAACTGTTAACTGCTTTTGTATCTTCAAACGAGGGGTGGGACCTTGTGAGAGGTCTTCTGTGTTGTAAGCCACTCATTGCTAACTCATGTGCCCTTGCTCCACTAAATGAGGGAACGCTAGGGGCCAGTCTTGGGAGGGTCTTATATAGGTAATGTTGTTCTGATTTCAAGATGGCAATGGTCATGCCATGTCCAGAGAATAGGTCCACAACACCTTGAATTTGTGATTCTCCTGCCTTAGCCTCCCAAGTAGCTTCATGTTCCATATATATGTTTTTCAAGGTAGGGTCTCACGCTAGCTCAGGCTGACCTGGAATTCACTATGTAGTCTCAGGGTGTCCTTGAACTCCTACCTCTGCCTCCTGAGTACTGGGATTAAAGGTGTGCATCACCACACCTGGCTCAGGTTCCATATATTTTGACCAACAGTCACAATAATGTCTAGCCTCCCTAGAGTCTCCTAGGGGTGATTCGGCGTATTGAATGAAATGCGAGGGATGAAGTAGAGTTGCTAAAGGGGATGGAGTGGGTGCAGTGTTTCTTTGAGGCTGTTTTGGAACATCTAGTTAAACTGCAACTAAGGGTTCAGTGATAATATTTGTAACCTTTGGAAGGGAGCTATGGTGGCATGAAGGGCTGGATATATGGGCCAGTGTTGAGAGAGGGTCCTCAATGGAGTCTCTGGGTACCTAGGGAGCAGTCTGAGGATGTAGGCACAGCGATGATAATGTGGAAATTGTAGTTTTGGATAGGGTGGTGGACTGTATCTCTAGTTGTAAGGATTTCTTGATTGCAAGAAAGAAAAACTTCCTGTAATCATTAGACAGAGGATGGGAAAGGATCCCAGCCACGCCTACAGCACCTAAGTGGAGAAATTGGAGCTAGAGTTCAGGAGGGATTGAACCAGATACAGGAAACCCTAGTCTATCATAATCCCAGCTGGTTTCTTTGCAGAAGGGCAGAAATTGGTAAGTTGATTCCAAAATTCACATGGAAGTTCAAGGATAAACTTGAAAAGGAAAAACAAAGTTGGAGGACTATATTTCTGATTGCAAAACATACCACAAAGCTACAGATGGCGTGCTATCAGCTTAGAGCTACTGTAGATCAGTAGGATAGAATTTAGAGTTCAGAAACAGACCTCAGTCTGGGGAGATGGCTCAGAGGGTGAGTGCTTGCCATACACCTGAGTTCAGATCCTCAGCACCCGTGTGCAAGTGGGCTTGATAGCATGTGCCTGTGATCCCAGTGCAGGGGATGTGGAGATACTCCCATCTCTGGGGCTTGTTTGCTAGCTAGTCTAGCCAAATTAGTGAGTTTTAGGCTCAGTGGAAGCCCTTGTCTCAAAAAGCAAGGTGGAGCTGGGCGTGGTAGTGCATGCCTTTAATCCCAGCACTTGGGAGGCAGAGGTAGGAGGAGGATCACAGTGAGTTCGAGGCCACCCTGAGACTACATAGTGAGTTCCAGGTCAGCCAGGGCTAGAGTGAGACCCTACCTTGAAAAAAAAAAAAAAAAAGCGCAAGGTGGAAGGTGATTGAGGAAGACACATATGTGCACCCACACATATGAACACTCATATATGCACACTGGCACATAGCACATATATGGTCAGATGATTTTGATCAGTAGTGCAAACAATTTAATAGAAAAATAAGTTTTCAACAAATGGCATAAGAACAACTGGATACTCACAATGAAGGAATTGAAATTGGTTTCCTTTCTATATCATAGGCGATAAGTAAGTCAAAATTGATCAGAGACCTAAATGTAAGAGTTAAAATGGGCTGGAGAGATGGCTCAGTGGTTAGGCACTTGCCTGTAAAGCCTAATGACCCAGGTTGAATTCTCCAGTACCATGGAAAGCCAGATGCACAGAGTGGTGCATGCATCTGGAATTCAGTTGCAGTGGCTAAAGGTCCTGGCATGCCCATTCTCTCTCCCTGCCAGTCACGTCTTTAATCCCAGCACTCAGGAGGCAGAGGTAGGAGGAACGCCTTGAGTTCAGGGCAAGCCTGGAACTACAGAATGAATTCCAGGTCAGCCTGGGTTAGAGTAAGACCCTACCTCGAAAACAAACAAACATCTACAACATTTTTAGAAGAAAACATGAGTATAATTCTGTGACCTTGGGTACAGCAATAACTTTTCTCTCTTTCTTTTCTTTTTCTTCCTTCCTTCTTTCCTTCCTTCCTGTCTTTCTCCTCCCTTCCTTCCTTCCTTCCTTCCTTCCTTCCTTCCTTCCTTCCTTCCTTCCTTCCTTCCTTCCTTCTTTCTGAGAATGAGAGAGAAAGAGGCAGAGAGAAAGAGAGAGAATGGGTGCACCAGGGCCTCCAGCCATTGCAAACAAACTCCAGACACATGCACCACCTTGTGCATCTGGCTTACATGGGTCCTGGGGAATTGAACTGAGGTCCTTTGGCTTTGTAGGGAAGCACCTTAACTGCTAAGCCTTCTCTCCAGCCTAGAAATAACTTTTTAGACACTAAAAACATTAGCAACCACAATAAAAATAAGCAAATTAAGCTTTTTCAAAATTTAAAACTTAAAAAAGTTAAAACCTTTTTCTGGGAATGTAGCTGAGTGGTAAAATGTTTATCTAGTATGTGTTAGGCCTTGTGTTGGATTCCTAGCACTGCAGAAATAGATGACAAACTTACAAACTTTTGAGTTGCAAAGGACACTATCAAGAAAGTGAACAAGGCCTGGGGAAATGGCTTAGTGGTTAAGGTATTTGCCTGCAAAGCCTAAGGACCCCGTTCAATTCCCCAGAACCCACGTAAGCCAGATGTACAAGGGGGCGCGCATGCATCTGGAGTTCATTTGCAGTGGCTGGAGGCCCTGGTGTGCCCATTCTCTCTTTCTCTCTGCCTCTTCCTCTCTCTCTCTCAAATAAATAAATAAATAAAATATTTTTAAAAAGAAAGTGAAAAAGAGGGGCTGGAAAGATTGCTCAGTGGTTAAAGACACAAAATTACAAAGCCTGATGGCCTGGGTTCAACTCCCCAGTACCCATGTGGTTCTGCTCACTGGCAGGTCATTGAGCAGCCAAATCACCTCCAGAGCCTCTGCCTCCACACCAAGAGGCTTCCTCTCTCTGCCCCTGTTGGTTGAGGCATTTTTCCTTTTGCAGTTCAGCCACTTCTCTGGTGAGCAGCAGATATTCCTGGCTGATTATCCTGGCTCTTTCCTCAGGGACCCAATGTTCTTCACATAAAGATAGTCGGCTATGTAACTCTAGGAGGAGTCCCTGAGGCATGCAACTCTGAAGGCAGGGTCTGCCCTCCCCCGTATTGAGTGTGCTCTCTGCTCTGAGATTTCATCACACCTCTTTGCCGAGGCTTGGCAGCCGCTGTACAGAGAAGGGACCATTGCCTTCTAGGATTGAAAGATGTGAAGATTGACACTTGGAGAGGTTAGGAAACTTGTTCAAGGTCATTAGCTGGGAAGGATGCATTTTGATTTGAATTCCAGTTGTATATTTTGTTGCATGCAGAGTGGAATTGAGTGGGTCTCCACTCTGGGAGTCCTTAGCCATAGAAAACTCCTTCAATCACAGGTCTGGCCCCCAAGTGCCAATCTTCCTGCTGGAGGCCCAAGGTTGAGAGGGGCCTATAATGCCTGAATGAGGTGGATTCCCAGAAGCAAAGTCTTAACTACAGTAGTGGTAGTACCATGCAGAAGAAAGAAGCTTGAGGTGTGGGATAGAAGGCCCCAGACTAACTTCACTGGGCCTCAGTGTTCCCATCTGTTAATGGGACAGTTAGATCCCTTAGCTTTAAGGCCTTGCCACTGAGTCACATCCCAGCATTGGCTTATGTCCTCTTGTATTTCTTTCAGGACCATGATGATGCTTGCTGCTGAGCAAGTAAAACCTGCACACATGTGTGTCTGGGGCAGGGGCTGCCACTTTTGCTTTTGGCTCCCTAAGAGCTGATACGATGTGGGCACAAAGCAGGTTCTCAGTCCAGATTTGCAGGATGATTCAGTTGTGTGTCATGCTTAGCCCACCATGAGAACATACACTCTAGGAGAGAAAAAGGCAGTGGCAAGTAGATGGATTCAGATGGAGGTTTCAGCATATGGGATCCCCCATCTCCAGCTGGTTCTGGGGACAGACTTGGGTCAAGGTCCTTGTCTAAAGCATTTACATCATAGTCAGCTCATGTTCCCCCAGAGGAAATCCCTGGCGTCTGGCTTGGAGTGTCCCTGAGCTGGGAGCATGGATGCCTTCTCTATCCTCTTGTTCTCTCTTTGAGATGCTGGTCTCTTTGTTAGACGTACGTGTGTGTGTGTGTGTGTGTGTGTGTGTGTGTGTTGCATGGTTTTGGCCCAAGATGTCTATTTTGCCCAAGAGCCACAGGTACCAAGGGAGCATGGGGGTAGCTCAGGGCAACCGGTTCCTATTGCTGGAGTGCAGCATTATGTCTGAATCCATTGTTTTATAGGAAGAGATCCCCAACTGTATGGCTCAGTCTTGGTCCCTAGAAATTGTATCCCTGGTAGGCAGAGAGCACAGATGGGGCCAAGTGTGGCATTGCCCATCGGTTTCTTCCTTAGGGAAGAAAAGGGGAGACCTAGCTAGGGCAGCCTTCCAGCTGCCATGGTTTGGTTAGAAAACGCCACCTCTATTCTGGGTTTCTTATTTAGGCAGCTAAGACTTCAAATTCTGTCAGAAAGCAGGTGACAATGTCAGGCAGAGGCAGGCAGTACATCAGTGTAGCTATTCCTATGAAAACCCACTAGAGACAGCTGTCCATGCAGAACAGGTGATGCCACCTTGAGAAGGCACCACTTCTTGTGATACAGCCCTTTGAACCCAAGACATCCACAGCCAGCCTGTAAGAATTAGGCATAAAATCTGGGTAATGAATTTCTCAGACATCTGCTGTCCTGGTACTCATGGTGTCCACCAGTCACATTGTCAATGGAGGGGCAGTGAGGCTGGAGTCAGGGCCGATTGTCTGGGCACTGGTGTCTGTCTTAAGACTTCTTTCCAGAAAGCCCATTGCTCTGCAGTCCATGCTTTCATTCCAATTAAATGGCTCTTGTCATTGGTTGAGGGCTGCAGTCAGTCCATTTTTCCATGTTTGGCTAGTAGATCTTTATTGTGGATTATAAGAATCCTCAAGGCCCCATAAAGATGTTCCAGAACTTTCTGTGTCTGACTCATCTAAGCTCCTCTCCTACATTCTAGGGCATCTGCTGAGCCTTTCCTGGGGCATGTCAAGGACAGGGGAAGTTAGACATATTTTGGGGGAGGAAGGTTGAGTCAGTTCAACTAACATCTACATATGCCCAATCCAGTGCCAGACCAGGGGTGGGGTGAGGACAGATAAAAAGAGAGTCTTCCCATGGCAGCTTTCAGCCTCACAGGAAGACAGATGCACAGACAGTTGCCATGGAGCGTAACAAGGGCTTCTGGAGATCTGGGGAATGCCTGAGCTGTCTCCTAGGCTGTGTGAGGTCAGCAGAGGAAGAGGCACTGCTGCATCACTGCACAGCAAAGGCAGTGAGATGTGAGGCAGTGAGGTCTGAGGAAGTGAGGTGTGAGGCAGTGAGGTGTGAGACTGAAGTATGAGGTAGTGAGGTGGGAGGCAGTGAGGTGGGAGGCAGTGAGGTGTAAGGCAATGAGGTATGAGGCAGTAGGTATGAGGCAGCGAGGTATGAGGCAGCAAGGTGTGAGGCAGTGAGGTGTGAGACAGTAGGTGTGAGGCAGGGAGGTGTGAGGCAGTGAGGTGTGAGGCAGCGAGGTGTGAGGCAGCAAGGTGTGAGGCAGTGAGGTGTGAGACAGTAGGTGTGAGGCAGGGAGGTGTGAGGCAGTGAGGTGTGAGGCAGCGAGGTGTGAGGCAGCAAGGTGTGAGGCAGTGAGGTGTGAGGCAGTGAGGTGTGAGACAGTAGGTGTGAGACAGTAGGTGTGAGGCAGTGAGGTGAGAGGCAGGGGGTATGAGACTGAGGTATGAGGCAGTGAGGTGGGAGGCAGTGAGGTGTGAGACTGAGGTATGAGGCAGTGAGGTTGGAGGCTGTGAGGTGGGAGGCAGTGAGGTGAGAGGCAGTGAGGTGAGAGGCAGTGAGGCAGTGAGGTGAGAGACAGTGAAGTGGGAAGCAGTGAGGTGGGAGGCAGTGAGGTGTGAGACTGAGGCATGAGGCAGTGAGGTGTGAGGCAGTGAGGTGAGGCAGTGAGGCTGTGAGGTGTGAGGCAGTGAGGTGAGAGACAGTGAGGTATGAGGCAGTGAGGTGAGAGGCAGTGAGGTATGAGGCAGTGAGGTGAGAGACAGTGAGGTGGGAGGCAGTGAGGTGGGAGGGTGGGAGGCAGTGAGGTGAGAGACAGTGAGGTGGGAGGCAGTGAGGTGAGAGGCAGTGAGGTGAGAGACAGTGAGGTGGGAGGCAGTGAGGTGAGAGGCAGTGAGGTGGGAGGCAGTGAGGTGGGAGGCAGTGAGGTGGGAGGGTGGGAGGCAGTGAGGTGAGAGACAGTGAGGTGGGAGGCAGTGAGGTGAGAGGCAGTGAGGTGAGAGGCAGTGAGGTGGGAGGCAGTGAGGTGGGAGACAGTGAGGTGGGAGGCAGTGAGGTGGGAGGGTGGGAGGTAGTGAGGTGAGAGACAGTGAGGTGGGAGGCAGTGAGGTGAGAGGCAGTGAGGTGGGAGGCAGTGAGGTGAGAGACAGTGAGGTGGGAGGCAGTGAGGGTGAGAGACAGTGAGGTGGGAGGCAGTAGGTATGAGGCAGTGAGGTGAGAGGCAGTGAGGTGGGAGGCAGTGAGGTGGGAGGGTGGGAGGCAGTGAGGTGAGAGACAGTGAGGTGGGAGGCAGTGAGGTGAGAGGCAGTGAGGTGAGAGGCAGTGAGATGGGAGGCAGTGAGGTGAGAGACAGTGAGGTGGGAGGCAGTGAGGTGGGAGGGTGGGAGGCAGTGAGGTGAGAGACAGTGAGGTGGGAGGCAGTGAGGTGAGAGGCAGTGAGGTGAGAGGCAGTGAGGTGGGAGGCAGTGAGGTGGGAGACAGTGAGGTGGGAGGCAGTGAGGGTGAGAGACAGTGAGGTGGGAGGCAGTAGGTATGAGGCAGTGAGGTGAGAGGCAGTGAGATGAGAGGCAGTGAGGTGGGAGGCAGTGAGGTATGAGGCAGTGAGGTGAGAGGCAGTGAGGTGAGAGGCAGTGAGGTGGGAGGCAGTGAGGTGGGAGGCAGTGAGGTGGGAGGACCTTTGGGGTGGGTGTCTGTCAGACAGATTGGTGGGAGGAGGCAGACCAGCCTGTGTCTCAGAGCGTAGGAGGGCTGGGCATGATGCAAGGGCTCTCAGCAAGGCTGTGAGTGGTCAAACTTGAGACTGTGCAGGGGCTGCAAGCCAGGGCAGGGTAGTGAGCCCTGGGTGGATGTGGGTTCTCTTTGTGGAGATGAAGAAGGACCTTAGGAATTAGGGTAATTTAAGAGAAGTAGTGAGGTTCTGAATATAAAACTTCACTGCCCCTCCATTCTTTGTCCCACATGGTTGTCTTGTATCCTGACCCTAATCCATGCTAACCAGTAGAAGGGGACAGAGGAGAGGAGCAGCATCCAGAGGGCTTGGGGAGCTGGTGGGTGGCAGGGAGGCAACAGGCAGTGCCCTCTCCCTGGCTCTGCAGACACAGCAGGCTGGGCCTGGTTCAGGATCCACCTAGCTCAGCCCCTGGAGTGCTTTCAGCAGGTGAGCTCCAGGTGAGTATCCTGTGACTGATAGCTGCTACACTGGGCAGACAGGGGACCCTAGCAGAGCCTGCCTGTTCTGTGCCCAGTGTTGGACCCTAGGTCATTGATTTCTTCCATACAGGCTCTGAGCTGGTGTGTGTGATCATGTAGAGGTGTGTGTATGTGTGTACTCACCTATGCAGGTGGACCAGAGCTTTCAGGCCCCATGTGGGTGCCTGTGTGGTGCCTTTTTTGGCTTTAACAAGTTCCTATGGTAACCACGAACACGTCTGTTTTGGGATCTCAGTCTGGGGCGTGAGTGGCTACAGGGAGAAGCACTGGCAGGCGGGCGCTTAGCTGGCAATTGGGCTGTGGCCTGATTTCATTGCCAGTCACGGGAGACGTACCTGGAGTTGCATTTGCTGGGCAGCAAGTTCTGCAAACTCCAGAGACCCGTGTACTCCCAGCCCTCATTCCGGCTGGTGCCAGCCATGCCCAGGAAGCCCTGGTGAGTCCGTAATTTGATTTCTGGGTGGACGGACAATAGTCTGGGACTTGCTCAGGGCTGGTGGGTGGCTGCTGATGGGCGATGGGTCCTTGGCACTGGGGATCTTCTAAGATGGGGGGCAGGGGTGCTTTGTTTATTTCTGAAGTCCTGGGAAGATGTCTTCCACATGGCTAGTGTATCTGTGGAGTGGAACGGGACACAATCAGTGGTGTTGGTACAAGAGGTGAGGGTGCAAAGACAGGAATGCAGGAGACTTGGATGGAGATGCATGTTGCTGGCCGCCAGTGCTGCCCAATCCTCCCTGTGGCCTCCTTCGACTTTCTCAGCTCCCTGAAACCATGTGTACTCCCCGACCTGCCATTGAATTTCCTTATAGACCTTCCAGGCCCAGAACCCTGTCCAGGTCTGGGTGGGAAGCTCTCTTGATCTTGAGAAGAGGAGACTGGAGGACCTGCACTTGCCCAGGGTTGGGCAAGAATTGCTGGGCTATGCTAGGTTATGGAGAAAGGCTCTATCCCCCCGACCCTTGGACTCTGCACCCTTTGTGCTTCTTGCCCACACACTGTGGATCCAGGGATATGTCAGGACACCCCTCTCCCAGCTGCCATCAGAGAGACCCCTGGTGGCTTCAGAGGCATCAGTAGTGTCACTCCTGTTGGCTCCTCTGGGAGTAAAGGAGGGGATATAGGTGGCCCCTCTGGCTTTGGGCTAGGAGCCCTCCACCAGGGGCCTTTGACAAGGATTAGAGGGGTGCATGGCAGGAGTTGCTGGGACTGTGGTCCCAGTAAAGGTCAAGAGGAGTAAGAAAGTGGACATTCTGTGCTTTGTCTGGGCCATCTAGGAGTTTCTGGAAAGCAGAGTCCAGTGTGTAGTCCCTGGGAGCACTGGGAAAAGAAGGCAGCTTTCAGGAGAGATACACAGATTCTTGGAGTCCTGGAGTCCTAGGGCTTGAAGTAAGAAAGTCAAATTGGCCATTATATGAATTTCCCATGCTTCTGAAAGTAGGCACTTAGCTTGAACTTGGTTATCTCTAGTGATGGGAGCTCAGTACCTTTTAAGGATGTCTAGTTTATGGGACTACAGCTCTACATATTCAAGGCTGACCATTATTTTCACTTGGAATCTCTTTAACTGCCATTGCATAATCTAACCTTATCCCTCCTCCTACACAAGGAGAATTCTTTTTTTTTTTTTCCTCCCAAGAGCTCTGCAGACATTGGAAGGCAGCTCTCTCCTGTGGTCTGAGTCTTCTTTTCCCCTGGCTGACCAGCCTGAATCTGTCACTGTATTAGGGTTCCTCAATACCTTGTTGGGCTTTTCTGGAAGGGTCTTATTTCCTTAGGCAGTCTGTAGGAGCCCCATGGACATGAGGATGAATAGCCAGGGATCCTGGGCTTCACCCTCCATAGTGTCAGTGAACTGAGACCCAAGCAAGGTTCCTAACTGACACATGTGCCAGGATGGGAGCGGCCAGCTCTCTGTCTGTGACAGACACGCTGGCCCTAGCCCGGGCTTTTGCTGTTTCTCCCTGGTCATCCTTCTTCATCTCTTTCCAACTTTGTACCTCATCTCTTCTTTCTGGAGATGGATCTGGATGCCTGCAGGGACCGAACCATAGGGAGGGGACCTGAGGACATTGGCAAGCATGTGCCTTATGTAAAAGGTCCCAGTGGCCACTACTGAGCCTGGCCCTCAGACGTGCTGCATTAATGTTGCTCACATCACTTTCTTTATTTTTTTAAAAATTTTATTATTTAAAAAAATTTTAAATTATTTATTTGAGAGCGAGAGAGAGAAGGGGGGGAGAGATAGAGAAAGAATGGGTGCACCAAGGCTTTCAGGCGCTGCAAATGAACTCCAGATGTGTGAGCCCTCTTGTGTGCATGTGCGACATTGCATGCTTGTGTCACTGTGTGTTTGGCTACATGGGACCTGGAGATTCAAATATGAGTTCTTAGGGTTTGCGGGCAAGTGCCTGAGCTGCTAAGCCATCTCTCCACCCCCCTTCTCTCTCTCTCTCTCTTTCTCTTTCTTTCTTGTTGTTCTGAGGATTGAACCCAAGATCTTGCCTATTAGGTAAGCATTTTACCATGTAGCTACTTCCCCAGCCCTTTAAAAAATTCTTTTAAAAATGTCACACACGCGCACATGTGTGTGTGTGTATGAGTGTGCCAAGGTCTCTTGCCACTACAAACAAATATCTGTTTGGCTTTATCTGAAAGCTGGGGAGTTGAACCTAGGACTTCAGGCTTTGCAAGGCAGCACCTTTAACTACTAAGTCATCTCCCAGCCCCCTTTTGTAAAATTTGAAGACAAGATCTTAAGTTGTTTAGGTTGGGCTTGAACTTTCCCAGCAATCCTTGGACTTTTGATACTTTTGCCTCAGTCTCCAGAGTAGCTGAGATGACAGGCCTGTACCACCAGGCCTGGTTCACCACATCTGGGCTCAACCCACCTTTATAAGAGTCACTGCAGAGCCGCAGTCTTAGGCAAAATCTTGACAACTAACTCAAGAAGTAGGAAAACAGCAGCATGTGGCCTGTCTTGCAGGCCACATTCAGCCCAGGGGCCTCTGCAGACCACCTCAGCTCTGGATGTGCCACCCTCCTTAGTTTTTGCCCTGCTTCTTTGTGGCTGACTCCCTAGTGACTCTCGCCTGGTCATCTTTCCGCTGGCTGCTCTTGTCTCTGTCAGTAGAGCCTGATCATTTCCGGCTCTGTTCCCAGACTGGCTCCTTCTCAATTAACCTTTTCTCCCTTTCAGATGCAGTGTGTCCTCTATCTCTGGGCTAAGAATCTGCCTCTGAGTCATAGGGGTTTGGTCCTCCTGCCTCCTGGTTTAGGCCCATTATCTCCTGCCTAGACATTGACGAAGGCTTCCCAGTGAACCTCCTCTGCTGTCTGCCAGCTCTGACTAATTCCTCAGCCAGAGGCTGCTCTGGGTCTGTCCTGCTTTAAGGAACGAGATTCATGTACGTAGATCTCGTTAGTGCTGACCCCACCTTGGCTTGTTTTTCTGGGAGCTGTTCCGGGGATACCCCCTACCTCTGTGGTGGGGGGTGGGCAATCATACTGGTGTGTCTCCCAGGAACCTCTCTTTATGCCGTACTTACTGATTGTCTTTGGATCCACAGCCAATGTCTAGATCCTTGCTCTTTTCTCCAAGGCTGTGGACTCCAAACTGCTTTACATTTGGTATCATCTGATAGAGTGGTACAGGTCTGTAATCCCAGCACTCCAGAGGCTGAGGCGGGAGGATCACGAGTTCAAGGCCAGCCTGGGCAGTACATAGGAAGATCTTATCTCCTGGGAGGAGAACAACACTAACAGCAGTGTAATCAGAAAGTCTGAGTGCTACCCGGCACCTCTATCTTTTAAAGGCCCATGGGTGACTTCAGTCAGTGTGTAGTGAGGTTTGAGAACCATTATCCCAAGGGACAGACAAGTGTGGTGATGGTCAGTGGGCTGGAGATTCACTTGGATTCCATGTGAGTGCATCACTCCAGGCCAGGGTTTGAATCATCATGGGGGCTGAATAATTCCTTGTTGTGGGGGGCTGTCTTGGGCATGGTAGGGTGTTTAACAGCATCTCTGGCCATTACTCACTAAGGGTCAACAACTCACTTCCTAGTTGTGACAAAAAATAAGTGTCTCTCAGATATTATTGAACTTCTGGGGCAATGGTGTACAAACCTGTAGCATTCTCAAATATATGCAGGAAGAGGATCCCAACCAGTGAACCCCATCTTAGTGGTTAGTTTGTTGGAGCTGGATTCAGGCTGCCTCTATTTAAATCTCTGGTTCCACCAGCTGGGCTACCTTAGGCAAGTTAGTTAACCTCTCTGCCTCAGCCAGTTTCTAGTTTTATTTCGTTTACTTGCATTTGTGCCTTCTTTTGACCTTTAACCCCAGCACCTCCACCTACACAGACGCCTTTCCCCCTCCCACGTTAGCATCAAGCCTACTGTACACCCGCCTTTCCCTCCACAACCAGCCTAGACTTGCTTCCTCCACTCCACACCCACTTGGTGTCCCCTTCCTGGGGCTCACAGGTCATAGTGAGCCCTTCCCCTGCTGCAGTAGTCAGGTGGCTTCTGTCTGTCTTCTGTTCCCTGGAGGTCTGAGCCTGTGGGAGCCTCCTGTTTGCTGCCCAGGTGAGCTAGCTGTCCACTCCCCACCTCTGGCTGAGCTGTGAACCAGCAAGTTACCAGAGCGTGAACCTCCGCCCCACGGCCAGCTCATTCTGAGAGGGTGGAGTGGGCGGAAATCCGTGCCTGGCAGCCCACAAAGCCACATAATTGACTTCTGGGGCCCTGCCCTAGGAGGAGGTGTGAGATGACAGCCACTGTCCCCTCGGCATCACCACGAGCAGATGCCTTTTGCCGTCGAGGAGCTTTGTGCTGAGGACTTTCCTTGGCCCACTTCTGGGCTCAGGAGCAGAATTTAGGAGGGACAGCCCGGTCTTCACCTTGCTGGGACCTGGAGTCTAGGCTGGAACAGTGGTGGCCCATCCTGGTGACTGGGTTAAAACGCAGCTTCCTGAGTCCGACTGGGGGATTCTGCTTCATCACGCTGGGTGGGGCCCAAGAAACCTGGGCATTGCCCGCGGCTGGTGCTTATGGTGCAGCCAGGCTACTGTTGTCTTGGAACCTCTTTTTAAATTGCTGTCCCCGCATTGCAGAGTAAAGGTTAGGTCCTTGTGCTCTGGGTGACCTCAAGTAACCACACAGCCTCTCTGTGCCCTAGTTTCTGTATCTAGGGATAATAATAGTGTTACATTTGTACTATTGTGGTGAGGTTTACATTCAGATGATGCCTTAAGGACAGTGCCTAATACACAATGCTTGACAAATGCCACCTGTCTTAGTATATTTCTGGTGTTGTTGACAATGGCCCTGGGCTGTGTGATCACACACATCACATGACATGCCTACTTACCTGCGAATGTATACACATATGCCTGTATGCATAAGTTAGAATATTGTTCACACTTACCCAGGTCTGCTGCAGAGGGCAGATGTGTGCACATGCGTGACTTAAAGTCATTAGGTAGATGGGGCCACAGGGCAGACATATGTGTACACAGAGCCTTGAGACCAGGGCTTTGCTTTTACTCACCCGCTGATTTTATTCCTGGAGTTAACAGCACCTGGGCTGAGCTCTGGGAGCTCAAGGTGCCCCTTGTTTCCATAGTAACCACCATGCAGCAAAAACAGGAGGAGGAGGAGGGAAAAGATGAAAAAGCCTGAGCCAGTTTCCAAGAGCGTCTTGCCTTCTGAGGCTTTTTCTACCTCTTGTCATGTTCAGGCTCTTTCCTGCCCTCCCTCCCTCCTTCCCATTCAAGGACAAGGGCATGGCAAACCTCTGGATTCTCAAGACCCAAGACTGGTCATTGTTTATATGTTTTATTTTGTTTTGTTTGTGGTTCTGAGGATCAAACTCAGGGCCTCATCTGTGCTAGGCAAGTACTGTTCTACTGACCTACCTCCCCCAGCTGACAGTTACATTTTACTTTGTTTCTCCAACTTTTTTTTTTTAATAAACTGGAATTCACTCTGTAGCTCCAGGCTGGCTGCAAATCCATAGCGATCTTTCTATCTTAGCCTCCCAAGTGCTAGGATTCAATGCATGTACCACCATGCCCAACTAATCCTTTTTTAAACAATTAAAATTTTTATTAGAGAGAGAGAGAAAATGGGTGCACTAGGGCCCTCGGCCACTGCAAATGAACTCTAGACGCATGTACCACCTTGTGCATCTGGTTTACATGGGTTCTGGGGAATCAAACCTGGGTCCTTTGGCTTTGCAGGCAAGTGCCTTAGCCACTAAACCATCTCTCCAGCCTAAAACCATTTTTTATTGTAATAAAAACATATGTATTAAAATACACTTAAAAATTATTTTATTTTATTTATTATTTATTATTTTTTTATTTATTTGAGAGAGAGAGAGAAAGGCAGGCAGAGAGAGGGGTGGGGGAGGGAGAGAATGGGCGTGCCAGGGTTTCCAGCCACTGCGAATGAACTCCAGACGTGTGCGCCCCCTTGTGCATCTGGCTAACGTGGGTCCTGGGGAATCGAGCCTCGAACTGGGGTCCACAGGCTTCACAGGCAAGCACTTAACCGCTAAGCCATCTCTCCAGCCCAAAATTAATTTATTTTTGACAACTTCCATGATTGTAAACAATATCCCATGGTAATTCCCTCCCTCCCCCCACTTTCCCCTTTGAAACTCCACTCCATCATATCCCCTCCCCCTTCCAATCAGTCTCCCTTTTATTTTGATGTCATGATCTTTTCTTCCTGTTATGATGGTCTTGTGTAGGAAGTGTCAGGCACTGTGAGGTCATGGATATCCAGGCCATTTGGTGTCTGGAGGAGCACGTTGTAAGGAGTCTTACCCTTCCTTTGGCTCTTACCTTCTTTCTGCCACCTCTTCTGCAATGGACCCTGAGCCTTGGAAGGTGTGATAGAGATATTTCAGTGCTGAGTCCTCCTCTGTCACTTCTTCTCAGCATCATGGTGCCTTTTGAGTCATCCCAAGGTCACTGCCATCTGAAAAGAGAAGGTTCTCTAACCAAAAGTGAGAGTAGCATTAATATATGAGTATGAACATTAAGAGAAGTGCTTACTGGGAAGTTTGATGAGCATAGTATATGCATTTAGCCAGACATCAGCAGTTGTTACACCCCTAGGGCTCATAACTACCTCTGTTGTAGGTTTTCAGTATCAGGGCTATATTCCCTCCCATAGAGCGGGCCTCCAGTCAAATTAGCGGGCAGTTGGTTTCCCCTATAACAGACATGCCACTATTGCACCTGTTGGCTTATTTGGCCTGGCTGACCAAATCTAAGGCTTGATTATCTTCACTGTTGATTATCTTCACTGGTGATTTCTCTCTCTCCATTGAGCTGCATGCAGAATGGCTTCTTCTAGCTTTCTGTCAGCTGGTCTACATGGAGAAGGTTATCAGCTCATTTCCAGCAGGGTTTCTCAGTGGCCTTGCAGCCCAAGTATGTGGAGTCTTCAGTAATAGGGTCTTACCATCTATTCCTGGTGGGAAACCAAGGGCCTCGGCAATGGCCTGTAATGTTTTGGGAGCATCATGGACCTCCCTAGACAACAACTCACTGGAAGGTGTCCCATCCCTGGCACTGAAATTTTTCTAGTAACAATCTATGGCTCCTGCGTGTTCCATTGTCCAAAAAAGTAAGTTTCCATATGATTTATTTATATCCTCTTGGGGTTTTATTAGCCCTCCCTCCACCTTTCCTTTACTCAGTCTCTTCTTCTGACCTCACTTAGGCCTTTTCACCCCCATTATTCGGTTCTTCTGCTTACATATACACAATACCATCCTATTAAGTCCCCCTCTCCCTTTCTGTTCCCTTTATATCTCCTTTCTAGCTTACTGGCTTCTGCTACTGAGTTTTCTTCCTACTCACACTGAAGTCCAATCCTGTGTAGCTAGGATCTACATATGAGAGAGAACATGTGATATTTGGCTTTCTGGGCCTGGATTACCTCAGTATAATCCTTTCCAGATCCATCCATTTTACTGCAAATTTCATAACTTCATAAAATACACTTTCTTTTTGAGACAGGATCTCATGTATCTCAGGCTGGCCTCGAACTTGCTGTGTAGCTGAGGATGATCTTGAACTCCTAATCCTTTGCTTGTTTCTTCCTAGTGTTGGCATTACAGATGTGTACCACCACACTTGGTTTATACAGTGCTAAAGATTGAGCCCAGAGTCTAGTGTATACTAGGTAAGCACTCTATCAACTGATATATCCCTAACCCCAAAATATATCTCTTCAGCCACTTTTTTTTTTTTTTCAAGATAGTGTCGCACACTAGCTCAGGCTGTCCTGGATTTCACTATGTGGTCTCAGGGTGGCCTTGAACTCACGGCGATCCTCTACCTCTGCCTCCCAAGTACTAGGATTACAGGCATGCGCCACCACTCCTGGCCTGCCACGTTTTTTTTGAGGCATGGCCTCTCTAACCCAGGCTTACCTAGAACCCACTCATGTAGCTTATGCCTGGCTTCTCTTTAGCCAGTTAAAAAATATTTTATTTATTTATTTACTTATCTGAGAGAGAGCCAGATAGAGAATGGGCATGCAAGGGCCTCTAGCCCCTACAAGGAATGAACTCCAGACAGATGTGCCACCTTGTACATCTGGCTTACATGGGTCCTGGGAAATCAAACCTGGGTCCTTTGGCTTCACAGGCGAGCCCCTTAACTGCTAAGCCATCTCTCCAGCCCAAGGCAGTTTTTTTAAAAAATATTTTTTAAAAATTAAAAAAATATTTATGGGAGAGAGAGGGAGAAAACGGGCACACAGCCTCTAGCCACTGCAAATGAACTCCAGACACATGTACCACCCAGTGCATCTGGCTTATGTGGGTACTAGAGAATCAAACCTGGTCCTTAGGTTTCACAGGCAAACACCTTAACTTCTAAGCCATCTCTCCAACCTTAAAAATATTTTATTTATTTGTTTAAGAGAGAGAGAAAGAAGCAGATAGAGAAAGAATGGGCATGATAGGGCCTCTTGCCACTGCAAAGGAACTCCAGATACATGCACAACCTTGTGCATCTAGCTTTACATGGGTACCGGGGAATTGAACCCAGGTTCTTGGGTTCTGCAGGCAAGCACTTTAACCACATTAAGCCATCTCTCCAGCCCATCTTTTTTTTTTTTAATATATTTTTTTTAATTTTTATTTATTTGTTTGAAAGTGACAGACAGAGAAAGAGGCAGATAGAGAGAGAGAGAGAGAGAATGGGCCTGCCAGGGCCTCCAGCCACTGCAAGGGAACTCCAGATGCGTGCGCCCCCTTGTGCATCTGGCTAACATGGGTCCTGGAGAATCGAGCCTTGAACCGGGGTCCTTAGGCTTCACAGGCAAGCGCTTAACCTCTAAGCCATCTCTCCAGCCCTCTCCAGCCCATCTTTAGCCACTTTTAAGTGTACCACTTAGTGGCAGTAAGTACCTGTGCATTGTGCAACCATCACCACTTCTCATCACGAGAACCTTTTCATCGTCCCAAACTGAAGCTCTACGCCATTGAACATCAATTCCACACCCCCATCCTCCCTGCCTCTGGCGTCCTCATTCTTTTGTCTGCCTCTCTGGGTTTCATGACTCTGTAAGCCTCATGTAAGTGAAATCCTGCCCTACTTGTACGTTTGTATCTGACTTCTCTCAGTATAATGCCTTCCTAGTTCATCCATGTTGTAGCATCCATGAGAACTGCATGCATTTTGTTTAGCCATGCTTCTGTGGGCAGACAGCTGGGTGGTCTCTGCCCATGACTCTTGTAAATAATGATGCTGTGAACACTGCCGTACAAATATTTGAGTCCCCGCTTTTGAGTCTTTTCCAGCGTGTATCTGGGTGTAGAATTGTTGGATCACATGGTAATATTGTGTTGTGCTTAAATATTTGACTTCCCTTCCTCCCTTCCTTCCTTTTTTTCTGTTTCTTTCAGGAAAGTCTTGCATATTGTCCCTGTTGGCCTAGAACTTGTAATTCTTTTGCCTTAGCCTCCTGTTTAGCTGGGTTAAAGATGTGTGCTATGATGCCTATCATTTGAGCTTTTTAAAAATTAGATAATGAGCCAGGCGTGGTGGTGCACACCTTTAATCCCAGCACTTTGGAGGCAGAGGTAGGAGGATTGCCATGAGTTTGAGGCCAACCTGAGACTACATAGTGAATTCCAGGTCAGCTTGAGCTAGAGTGAGACCCTACCTCGAAAAAGAAAAACATAAAACAAGCAAAAAAAACAAAACAAAACAAAACAAAAAACAAACAAACAGATAAATAAAATTCATAGATAAAGTTAAGATACTGGGGCTGGACAGACAATTTAGCGGTTAAGGTGCTTGCTTGCGAAGCCTAAAGGTCCATGTTCGACTCTCCAGAGCTCACATAAGTCAGATGCACAAAGGTGAGGCAAGCACGAGGTCACACACGCCCACTAGGTAGAGCAAACATGTTTGATTGGAGTGGCTGGGGCCCTCACCGACCAATTCTCTCTCTCTTTCTCTCTGTCTCTCTTTCTCTCTCTAAAATAAAAAAAAAAAATTAAAGTTAAGGTCCTAGAATCATGTCTTGATCCTATTCTTTTGTCTCTTTCATCCATAGAAATGACTATTAGAAAAAGAACACGGGACCAGGTGTGGTGGTGCATGCCTGTAATCGTAGCAATTGAGAGGGAGGCTGTAGCAGGACTATCAGCAGTTCAAGGCCATCCTTTGCTACATGGTAAATTAGAGGCCTGTCTGGGCTTCCCATAGTGAGGCCTTGGCTCAAAAAATCAAGGAAAAAAAATCAGAGGGCTGGAGAGATGGCTCAGCAGTTAAAGGCACTTGCTCATAAAGCCTGATGGCCTGGGTTTGATTCCCCAGTACCCATGTAAAGCCAGATGCACAAAGTGGTATATGTTGTTTGGAGTTCATTTGCAGTGGTAGAGAGATAAATATTAAAAAGGCGTATCTTGGGCTGGGGAGATGGCTTAGTGGTTTGATTCCCCAGGACACATGTAAGCCAGATGTATAAGGTGGCACATGCATCTGGAGTTCGTTTGCAGTGGCTTCAGGCCATGGCATGCCCATTCTCTCTCTTCTTCCCCTCCTTTCTCTCTGTGCCTGCATTTTTCTCTCTCTCAAATAAATAAAAAATAAATAAAAAATATTTTTAAAAGTGTACCTTAGCCGGGCTTGGTGGCACATGCCTTTAATCTCAGCACACAGGAGGCAAAGGTAGGAGGATTGTTGTGAGTTTGAGGCCAGCCTGGGACTACAGAGCCGACTTCCAGGTCAGCCTGGGCTAGAGTGAGACACTACTTCCAAAAAATAACAAAAAAAGTGTGTATCTTTAAAAACAAACAAAAATGAAGAAACATTACATGTGTATTTTATATTCACATATAGGTCTCTAGAAATCATATGTAGTTTTGTGTGTGTAGTTGACTCTGTATTTTTAAGTTCTATATCCACAGATTTAACCAACCTCAGATTATATATATATATATATATATATATATATATATATATATATATATACATATATATATATATATATTTTTTTTTTTTGTTTTGTTTTTCGAGGTAGGGTCTCACTGTGGTCCAGGCTGACCTGGAATTAACTCTGTAGTCTCAGGGTGGCCTTGAACTCACGGCGATCCTCCTACCTCTGCCTCCCGAGTGCTGGGATTAAAGGAGTGTGCCACCACGCCCGGCTAAAAATATATTTTTAAAAATCATATCTATACTGAACATGTCCAGACTTTTTACTAGTCATTATTCCCTAAACAACACAGCATAACAATTGTTTATGTGGCATTTGCATTCTATTAGGGGCTATAAGAACACTAGAGAGTATAGGCTGCATACAGGAAGATGCACAGTAGGTTCTGTGCAAATGCCAAGTATTTATGTAAGATACTTGAGTGTCCTTGGATTTTGGTATTTGTGGGTGATCTTGAACTAGTCCCTTAAGAAAAGAACAACTATATTAAACTTTATACCTTGGCTGGAGAGATTGCTCATTGGTTAAAGGTGCTTGCTTGCAAAGCCTAACAGCCTGAGTTTGATTCCCCAGTACCCGTATAAAGCTAGATTCACAAAGTGAATCATGCATCTGGAGTTTGGTTACAGGGGCAAGAGGCCCTAGTGTACTCATCTCCCCCCCTCATTAAATAAATAAATATTTAAAAATTTCACACCTAGCTTGGAGAGATGGCTCAGCAGTTAAGGCACTTGCCTCTGAAGCCTAAGGACCCAGGCTCAACTCCCCAGAACCCATGTAAGCCAGATGCATATGGTAACACATGTGTCTAGAGTTCATTAGCCCTGGTGCATCCATTCTCTCTCTAATAAATAAATAAAAATAAAGTACTGGGCTGGAGAGATGGCTTAGCAGTTAAGGCACTTACCTGCAAAGCCTAAGGAACCAGGTTCAATTTTTCAGTACCCATGTAAGCCAGATGCACAAGGTGGTACATGCATCTAGAGTTTGTTTGCAACAGCTGCAGGTCCTGGCATACCCATTCTTGGTCTTTCTCTCTCTGCCTATTTCTCTCCCTCTCTCAAATAAATAAATAAATATTAAAAAATTCACACCTGCAACATGCTTTCCTCCCCCCTCCCCCACCCTGAGGTAGTGTCTCACTCTAGCCCAGGCACCTGGAGTTCACAATTCACTATGTAGTCTCAGGGTGGCCTTGAACTCACACCTCCTACCTTAGCCTCCCAGGGGCTGGGGTTAAAGGTGTGCGCCACCATGCCCAGCTGCGACATCCTTTTGAATCTGTTCAGCATGGCGCTGTTGCCCCGGCTGTCTGGGTTCAGAGGTAGGCCCTACCGCTTACCAACCATAAGTCCCTGGGTCTGTGCCTCAGTTTCTGTAAAATGAGATCAACAGTAGTAAAACAAGACCTGCGTGAAGCGTTATTTGGGGTATGAAGTAAGGTTGTGTGTGCCCAGAGCTTATAACAGTGCTGAGACAAAGCCCACATCACATATGTTGGTTGCTGTATTATACTTTGGCATACGTGCCCTCCCCCAGGGGTTTTAGCACTTGTCAAGATTTCTTGCCGTTCCTTCTTTTTAATTACCCTGTAGTATTTATTTATACACACAATCTGCATTGTTAGTGTTCTTTAGTGTGTCTCCTGTTGCTGGACACTTGGGTCACTTCCATTTTCTGACTTAGTTGACAGTACTGCAGTGGCTGTCCCCACCCGACCCTCTGTCTACTTGTGAAGGGTCCCCAGGGAATGGAGCCCAGGCCAGAGCTGTAGGGCAGCAGCTCTGTGAGGTGTTGCCAGATGCCCCTCAGGATGGGAATGACCATCCACCCCCCAGTGTCCTCTCCCAATTGAGTGCTCACATCTGTTTGACTGGCAAGATCCCAGTTCACTTTACTTATTCTACAAATTTTAATACAATTCTGAATGAACGAATGAAAATCCAGCTATCAGATCCCATTGTGTTTCCTTTGAGTCTCTCTCCTCAGGCCTGGGAGATGTTTGTGTAGTTTTCTCCCTCTCTCTTTTTTTAAGCTAGATCACAAGCATTTCCTCATAATTGGTACAGTCCTTTTTTCCTACTTTTAAAAATAGCATTTTCCCAATTACAAAAATAGTACATGTTCACTGTAGAAGAGTTGGAAAATATGTACAAATGTTGAGATGAGAAAAGCAAAAATAACCCACAGCCCACCACCCAAAATATTAGTTTCCCTCCACATATGGTCTTGCGCACTGAACCCAGGATTCAAGCCTGCTAAGAAACTGCTGTGACATTGAACTAGACCACATTTTCTGTTTTTCTTTGTTGTTGTTGTTTGGCTTTTCAAGGTAGGGTCTCACTCTAGCTCAGGCTGACCTGGAATTCACTACGGAATCTCAGGGTGGCCTTGAACTCACAGCGATCCTCCTGCCTCTGCCTGGGATTACAGGCGTGCGCCCCCACGCCCGGCTCAGGGGTGGGGATGCGGCTGGGCGGTTGGAGTGCTTGCCTGGCACCCTGGGTTTGTTCTGTAGCACTGCCGCAGACCCGCTGTGGTGGCGCAAGCCTGTAATCCTAACACTTGGAAGGGGGGAGAGGAGGAGCGGGAGTTCAAGTTCATAGAGTTGGAGGCCAGTCTGTGTTATGTAAGACTTTAACTCAAAATAAAACAAAAGAGGGCTGGAGAAATGACTTAGTGGTTAAGGCACTTGCCTGCAAAGCCAAAGGATTCCAGTTTGATTCCTCAGGACCCACATAAGCTAGATGTGCAAGGGGGCTTATGAATCTGGAGTTTATTTGCAATAGCTGGAGGCCCTAGCGTGCCCATTCTCTCTCCCTGCGTATTTCTCTCTTTCAAATAAATAAAAATTAAAAAAAAGAAAACAACTCCCTCCCAACTAGGATTTAAAATGCCATATATTATCCTGTCATTATGCAATTTCATGATTAATTTAAGTATTGCTTTGTTTTTAAAAAAAACTCTTAAAATTTATCTTATTTATTTGCGGGGGGAGAGAAAGAGGCAGAGAGAGAGAGAGAAAGGGCACGCTAGGGCCTTCAGATGAACACCAGATGCTGCAAATGAACTCTAGACACATGTGCTACCTGTGCATCTGGCTTAAGTGGGTCCTGGGGAATGAAACCTGGGTCCTTTGGCTTTTTAGGCAAGTACCTTAATGGCTAGGCCATCCCTCCAGCCCAGTATTGCTTTATTTTTAGGTTTTAAGGTTGTTTTTAGTCTTTTACTATAACAAATTATATCTAAAAGATTCTGAATACAATTTTTTCATATGTCTTTGATTTTTTTTTTATTTTGGCTAGCTACCAAAAAAGGTGTTTTTATTTTATTTTATGTATTTATTTTTTTGTTTTTTGAGGTAGTGTCTGTAGCCTAGGCTGATCTGGAGAGTCCACTATATAGTACCTCTGCCTCCTGAGTGCTGGGTTACAGGTGTGCGCCACCACGCCCAGCTCATTTTCATTCATTTATTTATCTTTTTTCAAGGTAGAGTCTCACTGTAGCCCAGGCTGACCTGGAATTCACTATGTAGTCTCAGGGTGGCCTCAAACTCATGGAGATCCTCCTACCTGTCTCCCCAGTGCTGGGATTAATGGCGTGCACCACCATGCCTGGCTTCATTTTTATTTTTTAAATTTATTTTTTATTTGTTTTCAAGCAGAGAGAGACAGAGAGAAGACAGACAGAGAGAATGGGTGTGCCAGGGGCCCTAGCCACTGCCAACAAACTCCAGATGCATGTGCCACTCCATGTATCTGGCTTTTTGTGGGTACTAGAGAATTGAACCTGGGTGGTCAGACGTTGGAGGCAAGTGCCTCAACTGCTGAGCCATCTTGCTAGCCCTCATTTTCACTTAAAATTTTATTTATTTTATTTTTTAAATTATTATATTTATTGTGGGAAGTACAGAACCAAGGAAAGACACCTGTGGCTTGAGAGCCCACATGGAGGGTCTGAAAGAAAACAGAGAAAAAAGAAAGAAGAAAAGTTGAAAGCACTGACACGTGAGGAGCTGGAGGGGGCAAAGAAAAGAGCCAACGTGGAGAGAAAGGGCTGGGGGTCTCTCCTCTGCTAGCTGGGCTGGACTGAGCGGAGGGGGAAACTTACCAGCATCTGGAAGTTCCCAAATGATCAGGCAGCTCAGAGCTAAAAATTTATGTATTTATTTGTAAGCAGAGAGAGATAGAAGAGAGACAGAGAGAATGGGCATGCCAGGGCCTCTAGCCACTGCAAATGAACTCTAGTACGTGGGTCCTGGGGAAGCAAACTCTGGTCATCAGGCTTTGTGGGCAGATGCCTTAACCGTTGAGCAATCTTTCTAGCCCTTATTTGTTTTGTGAAACATAATCTTTTTTTTTTAAATTTTTATTAACATTTTCCATGATTATAAAATATATCCCATGATAATTCCCTCCCTCTGAAACATAATCTTGCTGTATACCCAAAATTGAGTTTGAAGCATAATCCTTCTGCCTTACTTTCCTTCCTGCGGGCTTCATTATCACTTTTAGTTTAGTTTTTTTTTTTTTTTAATTTTTATTAACATTTTCCATGATTATAAAATATATCCCATGGTAATTACCTCCCTCCCCACCCCCACACTTTCCCATTTGAAATTCCATTCTCCATCATATTACCTCCCCATTACAATCATTGTAATTACATATATACAATATCAACCTATTAAGTATCCTCCTCCCTTCCTTTCTCCACCCTTTATGTCTCCTTTTCAACTTACTGGCCTCTGCTACTAAGTATTTTCATTCTCACACAGAAGCCCAGTCATCTGTAGCTAGGATCCACATATGAGAGAGTACATGTGGCGCTTGGCTTTCTGGGCCTGGGTTACCTGACTTAGTATAATACTTTCCAGGTCCATCCATTTTTCTGCAAATTTCATAACTTCATTTTTCTTTACCGCTGGGTAGAACTCCATTGTATAAATGTACCACATCTTCATTATCCACTCATCTGTTGAGGGACATCTAGGCTGGTTCCATTTCCCAGCTATTATAAATTGAGCAGCAATAAACATGGTTGAGCATGTACTTCTAAGGAAATGAGATGAGTCCTTTGGATATATGCCTAGGAGTGCTATAGCTGGGTCATATGGTAGATTTTTTTTTTTAATACTGGGAATTGAAACCAAGGCCTCATGCATACTAGGTAAGCACTCTACTACCGAACTATACTACAGCTCTATTTTTATTTTATGAGAAAATAGGTCTTAATGATTTTTGTCAATTTTTAAACCAGGCTGTTCATCATTTTCTTGTTTAGTCAGTAGAGTATTTGTCTTAGCAAAGCTATTCATATTTTTTTTGTTGTTGTTGTTTCCCCCTCTTCCTCCTCCTCCTCCTCTTCTTTTGTTTTTTCGAGGTAGGGTCTCACTCTAGCTCAGGCTGACCTGGAATTCACTATGGAGTCTCAGGGTGGCCTTGAACTCGCAGCAGTCCTCCTACCTCTGCCTCCCGAGTGCTGGGATTAAAGGCGTGTGCCACCACACCTGGCTTGTTCATATCATTTATTACTCCCAAATAAATTTAGTTTGTTCTTTGCCATGAGTTTGACTTTTTGCCTTTTTCTTTTTCTTTTTTCCTTCAAGGTAGGTTCTCACAGTAACCCAGGTTGACTTGGAATTCACTATTAGTCTCAGGCTGGCCTTGAACTCACATCAGTCCTTTTACCTCTGCTCCCAAATGCTGGGATTAAAGGCGTGTGACACCATGCCAGGCCATCCATCTTGCTCACTTTTTTTCCTAGCACTAGTGCTGGGATTAAATGCATGTGCCGTTGTGCCCTTCCCCATCCTCCAACTTTTTTCTTTCTTTCTTTGTTTTTTCTTTATCCAAGATGAAGTCTCGCTCTAGCCCAGGCTGACCTGGAACTCATTCTTTAGTCTCAGGGTGTTCCAGAACTCACCTGTAGCCACAGGCTGGCCTTGAACTCACAGTGATTCTCCTCCCCCGGCCTACACAATTGTGCCACCATACCTGGTTTAAGTTTAATTTTTTTTTTATGGCAAAAGTTTAATTTTTTTTTAACTTAAGAAGCTTTATTAGGTTAAGAGAAGGAAGAAGGAGGAAATACAGAGAGCTCCTGCCACATAGAAGGCGGAAGGGGAGGAGTCAGGGTCCCCGCCCCCCATCTTAGTCCAGCAGGGCCAAGCTGAGGGGGCTTACCAGAGCAGGACCTAGAAGTTCAGGAGGGTTAAAAAGCCCAAAAGACTGATTTTTAAAAATACTTTATTTATTTACTTATATGAGAGAGAGAGAGAGAGAGAGAGGGAGAAAGAGAAAGAAAGAGAGAGAGAATGGGCTGCCATGGCCTCTAGCTACTACAAATGAACTCCAGAAGCATGTGCTACCTTGTGCAGCCAGCTTACGTGGGCACTGGGGAATCGAACCGTGGTCTTCAGGCTTTGCAGGCAAGTGCCTGAACCTCTAAGCCATTTAACTGCCCCCCCCCAAAAGACTAAATTTTAAAATATTTATTTTATTTTATTTACTTGAGAGAGAGAGAGAGGCAGGCAGAGAGAGAGAATGGGCATGCCAGGGCCTTCAGCCGCTGCAAACAAGCTCCAGGTGCATGTGCTACCTTGTACATCTGACTTAATGGGTCCTGGGGAATTAAACCTGGGTCCTTTGGCTTTGCAGGCAAATAAATGCCTTAACCACTAAGCCATCCCTCCAGCCCAGAGTTTCAACATTTTAATAGATAAATAGTAAAATAGTAATTAAATCTTTCAATTTTTTCATTTGTTATTTATTATTTATTTATAATTTTGAGATAGTGTCTCAATTTAGCCTAGGCTGACTTGAAACTCATTGTGTAGCCGAGGGTGGCCTGAAGCTCATGGCAATGCTCCTACCTCAGCTTCCTGCATTCTGGGACTATAGGTATATTCCACCTTGTCTTTTTTTATAATTTATTTTATTTTTAAACATATTTATTTATTTTTGGAGGACGTAGGGAAGAGATTGGGCACGCCAGGGCCTCTTGTCACTGTAAATGATTTCCTGATTCATGTGCATTTGACTTTTCATGGAAACTGGGGATTCGAACACAGGACTATATGCTTTAGTAGCAAGTGCTTTTGACTGCTGAGCCATCTCCCCAGCCTCTGTTTTATGTTTTTTACAGTTTGATTGAACATTGACTTGTTTAATCTATCTGGAATTTAGCTTGAGAGAATTAGAGATGAAATTATGATTTATTTTCCCAAATAATCAGCAGCTGTTCTGTTACTAGATTTTAACAACTTTTTCCACTCCTTTCTACTAAATTATTTACATTTATGAGTTTTTATTTGGTCTTATTGATCTATCTGTTGGATTGGAAAGGCTCAGAGGTTAAAAAAAAGCATGCTTAGGAATTAGGGGTAAGGCTGGAGTCTCAGAAGAATCAGGGGTAACAACTAAAGAAAGGGGCCTGTGTACTGATTATGTGGGCCTTAAAGGTCAGCCTTCGGAGTGTGTGTTTCATTTGTTGAGCTGTGGGGAAAGAGTTGGAGGTTTTGAATAGAGGTGTGGAGGGACTCTTGTCTGAGCTTCCCAGGAATGGAACAGTGTTCGGTGAAGATGGGATGGACCAGCAGCTACTCAAGAGAAGGAGGTGTTGGGGGCTCCAGGTGTGGTGTCAAAACAGACTTGCTACAGGGTGGTACTTTCAAAATGACAAGTCTAGCTAGACTTGGAAAGAAGAGAGGTAAGTATTCCTCACAGCATCTGTATGACACAGATAAGTTCCATTAATCAAGATTTGCTTTTTATATTGTAAATACTTGTAATAATATTAACTTCAGAGAACATGAAATGCTTCCTTTGTGCAGTAGAATGCATAACATGCTTTTTTTAAAATTTATTTTTGGAGACAGGATCTTTCTATATAACCCAGGCTGGCTTCAAATGCATTGTGTAGACCAGACTGGCCTGTTCTTGCCTCAGCCGCCCAAATGCTAGGATTTACAATAATGCAGCAACGTGCGTGACTTGTGTTTATATGCCCCACTGTGGCCCTCATCCTATATCTACAAGATCTTTACCCCAGCTCCCATTTTGCACATGAAGAGAATGAGACTCACAGAGGTTGTCACTTGCTAAAGGTCATGCCGTGGTAGCTGAGCGGGTCTGCCACGTCAATGTCCGTGGCAACCTTCAGCCATGTTGGACCTCTGCTCTTCCAGAGTTGGAGCGAATGGCATCATAAGAAGAGGGCACATTACCAGGGATCCAGTGGCATCTCTGGTGGCCTTGTCCTTAGCAGCAGGTGTGTTCCTGTGCCCTAGAAAAGAAGACAGTGGGTCAGTTGATCATTGATTAACTCTATGTGGAAGTGGCCAGAACCCAGTTGAAACTAGTCTATAAAAAACAGGGCATCTTAAAAACAACAACAACAACAAAAAACTAAAGAAAAAGGCTGGGTGTGGGCCTTTAGTCCCAGCGCTTGGGAGACAGAAGCAGGACTATCATCATAAATTCAAGGGCACCCTGAGATTAGATAGTGAATTCCAAGTCAGCCTGGGCTAGAGTGAGACCCTACTTTGAAAAAATAAAAGGGGGGGGCACCTTGCTGAGTGTGGTGACTCATGCATTTAATTTTGTAGCATTTGCTAGGGAGGATCTTTGGAGTTCAAGGCAACCTAGGGCTTCAGAGTGAGTCTCAGGTCAGCCTGGGCTAGAGTGTAACCCTGCCCCCAAAACAAAAATAAAAATAGACATGCCCAGTATGGTGGCACATACCTTTAATCCCAGCATACAGAAAGCTAAGATAGGAAGATCACTGTGAGTTCGAGTCTAGCCTTGACTAGAGAGAGTTTCAGGTCAGCCTGGGCTAGAGTAAGACCCTACTTAAACAAATAAACGCCCAACGGATTAAAAAAAAAAAAAAAGAGTAGGGCATTTTGCCAGGCCTGGTGGTGCAGGCCTATAACCCCAGCTACTGGGGATCCTGAGGCAAGGGGGTCAGGTTTGCAGGTTTGCTGTGCCTGTAGGAAGGAGGCAAGTTCAAGGCCAATCTGAACAACTCAATGAGACCCTGTCTCAAAACAAAAAGTTGAAAAACAAAACACACAACAAGCCTTAGGGATGTAGCTGGGTGGTATAGTTCTTATTTAGAATGTGTAAGGCCTGTGTAACACAAAGAGAGAGGGAGGAAAAAAGGCCATCTTGTTTTCTGTGACAGGGGATCCACAGGCTGGCACATTTGAATTGATGCATAGCACAGGCTACTCTCCAGAGTAGAGCTGTCCACTGGCCATTGGTCATATGTGGCAGTTTAACTTTATGTTAATTAAGCAATTAAAATCTCAGTCTGGCCAAGTGTGGTGGTTCACGTCTTTAATCCTAGCACTCAGGAGGCAGAGGTAGGAGGATCACTATGAGTTTGAGGTCACTCTGAGACTTTATAGTGAATTCCAGGTCAGCCTGGGCTAGAGTGAGACCTTGTCTCAAAAAAAAAAAAAAAAAAAATCTCTTCCTCATTTGCACCAGCCACATTTCAGACACTCATAGTCACATGTGGCTATTTCACTGGCTACCACAGCCAGCCATCACTGGCTGAGATTGAAGGCCAGACTCCCCTGGTCAACTTCCAAGGATTGGACAAGCTCAGGTATCCTAGTCAATGCTGTAGAAATAAATGCTGCTGCACTCCCAAGAACAGGTATCTAGGTTGAGCAAATCTATTGCCACTAGGTGGCACCAAGGAACCAGCCACAAGCTGGTGTCTGGCAGCTGGAAGCTCTCACAGAGCTCCAGCACACACACACACACACACACACACACACACACACACACACACTCAGGTACCTGCATTCAGACGTGAACATACAAGTTCACTCAGGGTCACACACATGTACGGTCACATCCACTCTCACAAACACAGTTCTCTAAAAGGCACAAATAATGTAAATGCCATGGACCATTATAACCTCAATAAAAACAGTCACAGTTCCCCAGCACTTGCTATGCCTCGTCATTCTGTCCTCACTATTCCCTGGAAGTGGGTCTTCTTAGTCCTCCCGGTTTTTCTTTTAAACCTGTGTATTTGTGTGTGAGAGCACGTGTATGTGCAGGTGCGTGTGGAGATCAGAGAACGATGTCAGATGTCTTCCTCTGTTGTTATCCAAGTTACTTTTTTTTTGAAACAAGCTGAACAGACTAGCCTTAAAATTTTTTTTGTTTATTTATTTATTTGAGAGCAACAGACAGAGAGAGGGAGAAAGAGAGACAGAGAGACAGAGAGAGAGACAGAGAGAGAAAGAAAATGGGCACGCCAGGGTCTCCAGCCACTGCAAACTAACTCCAGATGCGTGTGCCCCCTTGTGCATCTGGCTTACGTGGGTCCTGGGGAATCAAGCCTTGAACCGGGGTCCTTAGGCTTCACAGGCAAGTGCTTAACAGCTAAGCCATCTCTCCAGCCCCAGACTAGCCTTTTTTTAATGCGAGGGAGGAAGGGAGGAAGGAAGGAAGGAAGGGAGGGGAAGGGAGGGGGAGTGAGGGAGGGAGGGGGGAGGGAGGAAGGGAGAGCATTGGCATGCCAGGGCCTCCAGCCACTGCAGTCAAACTCCAGACGCGTATGCCACCTTGTGTGCATGTGTGACCTTGCACACTTGTGTCAACTTGTGCAGCTGGCTTACATGAGACCTGGAGAATCGTACATGGATCCTTAGACTTTGCAGGCAAGTGCCTTAAACACTAAGCCATCTCTCTAACCCTTCAAGTTACTTAAAAAAAAAAATGTTTTAGGGGCTGCAGAGATGGCTTAGCAGTTAAGGCATTTGCCTGCAAAGTCAGAGGATTTCCAGGACCCACGTAAGCCAGATCACAAGGGGGTACATGCATCTGGAGTTTGTTTACAGTGGCTGGAGGCCCTGGTGTACCCATTTTATCTTTTTCTCTCCCTCTGCTTCTTTTTCCCTCTCAAATAACTAAATAAATAAAAATATAAAAAAAGAACTCATTTAAAAATTGTTTTAAAGATTTTACTTTTATTTATTTATTTAGTAGAGTAGAGATACACACACATACACATACAGGGAGAGAGAGAGAGAGAGAGAGAATGGGCATACCAAGATCTCTGGTCACTGCAAACAAACTCCAGATGCATGTGCTACCATGTGCATCTGGCTTACAAGGGATTTGGAGAATCGAAGGTGGGTCTTTAGGCTTCACAGGCATGTTTAACTGCTAAGTCATCTCTCCAGCCCCGTTTTAATATTTTATTTATTTTTAAGCAGAGAGAGATAGGGGGAGATAGGGCATGCCAGGGCCTCTAGCCATTGCAAATGAACTCCATCTTGCACCACTTTGTGCATCTGACTTTATGTGGGTACAGGAATCAAACTTAGGTTATTAGGTTTTGCAGGCAAGTGCCTTAGCTGCTGAGCCATCTCTCTAGCCCAGATGACGTAAATGATTTTAATATTTGATTTTTATTTATTTATTTATTTGACAGAGAAAAAAGGAGAAAGAGAGAGAGAAAGGGGTGCACCAGGGCCTCTAGCCACTGCAAATGACCCAGATGCGTGCATCTCCTTGTGCATCTGGCTTACATAGGTGCTGGGGAATTAAACCTTGGTCCTTCGGCTTTGCAAGCCAACGCCTTAACCTCTAAGCCATCCCTCCAGTCCCCAGATGATTTTTTTTTAAAGTTTTTTTTTGAGGTAGGGTTTAATTCTAGCCCAGGTTGACCTCGAATTCACTATATAGTCTCAGGGTGGCCTTGAACTCATGGAGATCCTCCTACTTCTGCCTCCAAAGGGCTGAGATGAAAGGCATGTGCCACCATGCCTGAAAAAGAGAAGGGGTGGGGGAATAGGTTTACCAGGGCTTCTGGTGGCTATAAACAAACTCTGAGCTCCAGACACATGCACCACTTTGTGCATCTGGCTTTACATGGGCTCTAGGAAATTGAACTCTGGCCATTAGGCTTTAAGGGCAGGTGCCTTTACTACAGAGCCATCTTTCTAAGGCCCATGTTACTTTTTTTTTTGTAATTAAAAAAAATTATTTATTTATTTGAGAGCGACAGACAGAGAAACAGGCAGAGAGAGAGAGAGAAGGTGGGGGGGAGAATGGGTGCACCAGGGCCTCCAGCCACTGCAAACGAATGAACTTCAGATGCGTGCGCCCCTTGTGCATCTGGCTAACGTGGGTCCTAGGGAATCGAGCCTCAAACCGGGGTCCTTAGGCTTCAGAGGCAAGTGCTTAACCACTAAACCATCTCTCCACCCCCATGTTACTTTTTTTTTTTTTTTTTTTGGTTTTTCGAGGTAGGGTCTCACTGTAGCCCAGGCTGACCTGGAATTCACTATGTAGTCTCAGGGTGGCCTCAAACTTATGATGATCCTCCTACCTCTGCCTCCCAAGTGCTGGGATTAAAGGCATGCTCCACTACACCCAGCCTTCCCATGTTACTTTTTTTTTTTTTTTTAAAGATTTTACTTTTCTTTATTTCTTAGAGTCAGAGAGAGAGTGAGAATGGGCATGCCAGGGCTTCCAGCCACTGCAAATGAACTCCAGACTCATGCACCATCATGTGTATCTGGCTTACGTGGGACCTGGAGAATTGAACCTGGGTCCTTAGGCTTCCTAGTCATGTGCCTTAACTGCTAAGCCATCTCTCCAGCCCCCTTGTTACTTCTTTTTTGGTTTTGAAGGTAGGGTCTTTCTCTAGTTCACGCTGACCTGGAATTCACTCTGTGGTTTCAGGGTGGCCTCTAATTTACAACAATCTTCCTACGTCTGCTCCTAAGTGCTGGGATTAACAGCGTGTGCCACCACGCCTGGCTCTATGTACTTTTTTTCCTTCTTCTTTTTCGAGGTAGGGTTTCATTCACTCTAGCTCAGGCTGACCTGGAATTCACTATGTAGTCTCAGGGTAGCCTTGAACTCATGGTGATTCTCCTACCTGTCTGCCTCCCGAGTTCTGGGATTAAAGGTGTGTGCCACCATGCCCGGCCTCCATGTTATGTTTTAAGACAGGACTCAGAGCTTCCTGATTGGGCTAAACAAGCTAGTCAGTTCATTAATCTCTGGGGATTTTCCTGTCACTCCTACTCAGCACTGGAATTCTAGGTCCAGCATTTTACATGGGTACTGGGATCCAAACTCAGGTCTTCATGCTTGAATGGCAAGCACTACCCACTGGACCCTCTTTCCAGCTCCTCATTCCTTTTGTTTTATTTAATTAAAAACTTTTTTAAGGCTGGAGAGATGACTTAGCATTTAAGGCATTTGCCTGCAAAACCAAAGGACCCAGGTTCAATTCCCCAGGACCCATGTAAGCCGGATGCACAAGGTGGTGCATGCATCTCAAGTTTGTTTACAGTAGCTAAAGGTCCTGATGTGTCCGTTCCCCCCCACCTCCCTCCCTCCCTCCCTCCCTCTCTCTCTCTCTCCATATACACACACACACACACACACACACACACACACACACACACACACACATATACATGTGTATATGTATGCATCTGCCTCTCCAAATAAATAAAATAAAATTTCAAAATTAAAAAAAATTAGACAAAGATTAACCATGTAGCATTTAAGGTGATCCCACTACCTTAGCCTCCTGAGTGCTGGGATTACAAATGTACATTATCGCCGGGCGTGGTGGTGCACGCCTTTAATTCCAGCACTCGGGAGGCAGAGGTAGGAGGATCAGCTTGAGTTCAAGGCCACCCTGAGACTACAAAGTTAATTCCAGGTCAGCCTGGACCAGAGTGAGACCCTACCTCGAAAAACTGAAAAACAAAACAAAACAAAACAACAACAGAACCCCCCCCCCAAAAAAAAAAAACCCAAATGTACATTATCATCCCTGACTGACAGGAGGATTATTTTTTTCCCCTTGAGGTAGGGTCTTACTCTAGTCCAGGCTGACCTGGCCCTCAGTCTATAGTCCTACAGTCCTAGGCTGGCCTTGAACTCACAACTATTCCCCTACCACTGCTGGGATCAAAGGCATGTACCACCATGACTGGCTAGGATTCTTATTTATCTATTTATTATGGTGCTGGGGATTGAACACAGGCCCTCTCAGATGCTGGGCAAGCACTGTACCCCCTGGGCTACATCCTCAGCTCTCTGCCCATTTTAAGACAGAAGAAACCAGACCTCTGGGATGTGGAAGTGACCTGCTCTGGTTGCATGGCTAGTTTGCACTAGAACTGGAATTCTGGGGGCCATTTGCCTTTATGGCTTCTTAATTCTTTTTTATTTTTGTATTATAATTTATTTATTTGAGAGAGAGAGAGAAAGAGAGAGTCAGATAGACAGAATGGGTGCACCAGGGTAAGCTCCAGATGCATGTGCCACATTGTGCATCTGGCTTATGTGTGTACTAGGGAATCAAACCTAGGTCCTTGGGCTTTGCAGGCAAGAACCTTAACAGCTAAGCCATTTCTCCAGCCCTCTCTTTTATTTTTTTAATTTGTTTTAATTTAATTTAATTAATTTATTTTTTGTTTTGTTTTTTGAGGTAGGGTCTCACTGTAGCCCAGGCTGACCTGGAATTTACTGTGTAGTCTCAGGGTGTCTCGAAGTCAGGGAGATCCTCCCACCTCAGCCTCCTGAGTGCTGGGATTAAAGGAGTGCGCATCACGCCCAGCTGTCTCTTATTTTTTTATTATTGCATATCTGTTTGTGTACATGTAGTGTGCTTGTACGTATGCAGTCATACATGTGTGTTTGGAGGTCAGAGAGCAGCTCTGTGCTTTACCTCAGGAATGTAGTCTACCTTCTTTGAGTCAGGAGATCTCACTGGCCTGGAGCTCACCATCAGGCGAGGCTGGCTGGCCAGTGAACGCAGAGTTCCTCCTGTCTCTGCCTCCCTGTGCTGGGATTGCAGGCCCATGGGTTCTGGGGATTGGACCCAGGTCCTCATGCTTACAAGGCAAGTGCTTTACCCACAGAGCTATTTGCCCAGCCCAAGGCTGCTTTGTTCTGCTACCATTTCTCCTTCACTCAGCAGGCCCGTTGTCACTCTCCAGCACACTGTCCTGGGAAGGACAGACTTGCATTCTACCGCTGTAATGACACTCACATTGGGGCTATTGGTCCCGTGAAGGCTGGATGCTGATGTTGGAGGAGGGAAATGGAGTAAAATTGAGTTATGTTTGCTGCTTTCTGGGGTGTGGAAAATCTGTTTACAGAATTCTGTAAACAGGGCCAGCCATGCTGGGTCCATAATATTTGAGTGCCAGCATGAAGGGCAAGGCGGAGCTGGTTTTTCTGTACTGGATCGCTGACACTTTGTTCAGACTTGAAGGTAGATTTCCAAGTGATGCGAAGCCCATCATCCCATCAATTGGCTGTGCCCCCACTTGCCCTTGGGATCATGGTAGTTGCTGGTCAGGCTTGTATTTAGAGAGAACATGTCCTGATGTCTTCTGTGGACCTAACTCCTTGGAGTAAGCTGGGAGCTCCAGCGGCACCTGCACCTTGTCTGTGCACAGCAATTTGTGAGGAAGAGAAGCTGTCAGTATTCTAATTCAGTTGCCTTTATCCATTTCTTACTCTGTCACAATGTGTTGTCAGGCCCCGTGAGTACTGAGTACATTACCACTGTCTGCAGTGGAAGGTTCTGGGCCACACAGACAGTGTGAGTAATCAGGCAGGCGCAGGGGCCCGTGTCCCAACACTCTTCCCCATGCTCCCAGTCCAGGACTCACAGCTCAAGCACCCAATCCAGGTCAAAAGAGGCGGTGGGTGCTGGGGAGGTGGCTCAGAAGTTAAGGTCACATGCTTACAAAGCCTGTAGGCATGGGTTCAGCTCCCTTTAGTGCCCACATAAAGCCAAATGCACAAAATGGCTCATGTACCTGGAGTTCGTTTGCAGTGGCAAGATGCCCTGGTGTGCACATCCTCTCTCTCTCTGTTTACAAGTAAATAAGATAAAAAAAAAATAAAGAAGAGTGGTAAAGTCAAGCACAGTGGCTCACACCTTTATTTCCTGAACTCAAGAGGCTAAGAAAGGAGGTGTTTGATGCCAGCCTGTGCTAGAACAAGACTCTACTTAAAAAATCAACAAAACAAAACAACTAAAAACTAAAACCAATTTGGCCTGTGACTAGTAAGGTAGCTGGAAAGAGTGCAGGCACCGTGGGGCAGTTTGTGAACAAACAGAGTCTCATGGGGAAACGGCAGGACTGAATATGTAACAGTGTATTGGTCAAGAATTCTGTTGCCTGAGTAGAAGGAAGGAGGACGAGGAGCAGGAAGAGGCACCCGCGATTCTGAAGAGAACACCTGAAATTTTCTAGGGGTGCCTCTGGTCAGTGCCTAGTTTCACCTCAAAGCTTATCATGCCTTCCTTTTCAAACCTAGGTTTGGGGCGGGTGAAATGACTTAGCAATTAAGGCATTTGCCTGTGAAGCCTAAGGACCCCAGTTCAATTCCCCAAGACCCATGTAAGCCAGATGCACAAGGGGGCGCACGTGTCTGGAGTTCATTTGCAGTGGCTAAAGGGCCAGACACACCCATTCTCTCTTTCTCTTTATCTGCCTCTCTCTCTCTCTCTCTCAAATAAATAAATAAATAAATAAATAAATAAATAAATAACATATTTATTAAACAGGCTTGTCAGAGGATAGATATCTGTAATCTAAACACTTGGAGACTGAGACAGCAGGGTGGCTATGAGTTGAAGGCCAGCTTGGGCTACATATCAAATACCAAGCCAACCAGAACTGCATACAAAGACTGTGCCTCAACAACAACAACAACAACAACAACCCCGGGCATTATGATGCATGACTTTAACCCCAGTACTTGCAAGGCAGATATAGAAGGATCACCATGAGTTTGAGGGCACCCTGAAACTACATAGTGAATTCCAGGTCAGCCTGAGCTAGAGTCAGACCCTCCCTCAAAAAACAAAAACAAGGGCTGGAGAGATGGCTTAGTGGTTAAACGCTTGCCTGTGAAGCCTAAGGACCCCGGTTCGAGGCTCAATTCCCCAGGACCCATGTTAGCCAGATGCACAAGCGGTCGCATGTGTCTGGAGTTCGTTTGCAGTGGCTGGAAGCCTTGGTGCACCCATCTTCTCTCTCTCTCTCTCTCTGCCTCTTTCTCTCTCTGTTGCTCTCAAATAAATAAATAAATAAAAATAAACACAAAAAAATAAAAAAAAAACAAGCAATAAGAACAACAACAAAACCCCAAAAAGCAACAAAGGGGGCTTAGGGCGATAGCTCAGGGGTCAAAGGCACTTGATTGCAAAGCCTACACAACACACACACATCTAAATAAAACAAACAAAAAAGAGGTGAGCTCACACCTCCCTACATACTTTTTGGATGGAATTCAGATCTGGCCCCAGTGGCACAGCCCTGTAGCAGAAGTTCACCTGCTATGGGATGAAGCTGTAAACTCAATGAAAAAAATTAGTTTTATTTATTTACTTGACAGAGAAAGCAGGGGGAGAGAGAGAGAGAAAAGGTGCCACCAGGGCCTCCAGCCACTGCAAATGAACTCCAAATGTGCATGCTCCCTTGTGCATCTGGTTAACGTGGGATCTGGGTCCTTTGGCTTTGCAGGCAAGCACCTTAACTGCTGAGCCATTCCTCTGGCCCAAAACTCAATTTTTTAAAAAAATTATTATTTATTAGAGAGAGAGAGAATGGTCACACCAGGGCCTCTAGTCACTGCAAACAAACTCCAGATGCATGCGCCACCTTGTACATCTGGCTTACATGGGTATGGGGGAATCGAACCTGGGTCCTTAGGCTTCACAGGCAAGTACCTTAATCACTAAGCCATTTCTCCATACCCTGCAAACTCAATTTTAATGAAAACTAATTTTAATTTGGATCCATAAGTCTCTACATTCAAACTACCACAATGCCCATGGATGTCACTATTACTGGAGACAGAGTGCTGGGATTAAAGATGTGTGCCACCATGCCCAGTTTGTGATTGTTTTTTTGATGGTTTTCTTCAAGTTCAGCAATTTGCTCAGGGTCACATAGCTTATTGTGTTCTCATTTTTGAATTCAATTTCTGTTTCCTCTATGTTTTCATTGGAGGCTTCCATTGTGGGACTAGGCATCCTTGGTGGAGATCTCTCAGCTTTTTGACTTGCATTGTGTGTGTGTGTGTGTGTGTGTGTGTTGAGGTCGGCCCATCTCAGGGTAAAAGTCTTATTTTATTAAGGAAGAAGCAAGTAACACGTATTTGTCCTTGTAGGATCTCAGTGAATGTTCTGTTTTCATTCTGAATGGGATTGGAGTGGGAGGGGTTATAATCTCAGATGCCCAGGTTGTGGAGGTTGCAAATTTAACAGGGGTGTGGGGAGCTGCCTACTCACTCCACTTGTGCACACCCTCTGACCTGGGGAACTGGGAGTTGGGGAACTAGGAGCTGGCAAGTCAGGGAGCTGGGAGCCAAAGGCCTGCTCTGGCACACATACAGGGTCTAGGCCACCCCATGCCTGCAGCAGGGGTACTGGGGCAGGGAGCTGGGAAATGGGGAACAAATAGGGAGCTCAGGACTACTGACTCTGCGGGCACACCCTCCTCTCTCTCTCTCTTTTTCTCTCCTGGCACACCCCCCTCTCTCTCTCTCCTTTTTTCTCCTTGCAAATATATATGAAAAAAAAATTTTTTTTTAAAAGAAAGAAGGTGGTTGTGGTGGCACACGCCTTTAATCCAAGTACTTGGAAGGCAGAGGTAGGAGGATCGCTGTGAGTTCGAGGCCACCCTGAGACTCCATAGTGACTTACAGGCCAGCCTGGGCTAGAGTGAGACCCTACCTCACCCCCCGCAAAAGAAAGAAAGAAAGAAAGAAAGAAAAGGGGCTGGAGAAATGGCTTAGCAGTTAAGGCGCTTGCCTGCAAAGCCAAAGGACCCAAGTTTGATTCCCCAGGACCCATGTAAGCTAGGTGCACAAGGTGGCACATATGTCTGAAATTTGTTTTCAGTGGTTGGAGGCCCTGGCATGCCCATTCTCTCTCTCTCTCTCTCCCCTCTGTCTCTCAAATAAATAGAAAAGATGAGTACCTACTATACATACCTTGCAGACTTGGCTCCCACCGACAGTAACGGGGTGCATTGTATTACATGTTGGGTGCTATGCTCTGTTTCTTCCTTGAGATCACCCATTCCTTACTTTGAACTCTTGAACTGCTATGATGGCCCACATGTGTCTGCCTGCTCCTCTGAGAGTCAGGTGGCCTCTGAAGTGCTTCTCCTCTCAGGTCTCTGGAGTCTTTGCAGCCTGGTCTCTGGCTAAGAGGTCCCAAGTGGCCAAAAAGCCTTATGGATCAGAAGTAGCTGGAGAATGGGCTGTGGAGCCGATGCACTGACTCCCCAGCCAAGTTCAGAGGGGATGTCATTGTCTTTTTGTCCTATCCCAGTTCTGAAGACACATGTTCTGCCCTGCGGACCTCTGGGAAGCCAAAGCGTGAAGTGCAGGTCTGTTTCCTCTGCTGATTGAACCCGGGTGGTCAGTTCTCACCATGCTGGCTCAGGGGTGTTGCCTGTCCATCTCAAACTCAAGGTCAGATTCCAAGAACTGAACTGGGTCCTTGTCAGTCTTAGAATGAGGTAGTTGGATAAGAAGAGGGTTGACTTTGGACACAGCTTTGTCACCTGTAACTACCTCCTGAGAAACGACCTTAAGAGCCCTCAGTTCTTTAATTTTTTTCCTGTTTCTTTTTGGTTTTCCAAGGTAGGGTTTTGCTCTAGCCCAGGCTGACCTATAATTAACTATGTAGTCTCAGGGTGGTCTTGAACTCATAGCCATCATCTTGCCTCTGCCTCCTGAGTGCTGAGATTAAAGACGCGCATCACCACGCCTAGCCTCAGTTCTTCAATATTTTTATTTACTTATTTTTAAATATTTGTACTTATTTGCAAACAGAGAGAGATAGAGATAGATAGAGAGAGAGATAGAAGAGAGACAGAGAGAGTGGGTGCACTAAGGCCTCTAGCTGCTGTAAATGGATTCCAGATGTATGCACCACTTTGTGCATCTGGCTTTACATGGGTACTGGGGCCTCAAACTCAGGTTGTGAGGCTTCACAGGCAAGCGCCTTAACCTCTGAGCCATCTCTCCAGCCCTTTTAAAAAACATAATATTTGACTATATTTCAGGGATCATTTTTATAGTTTTTTTTTTTTTTTTCGAGGTAGGGTCTCCTTTTAGTCCAGGCTGACCTGGAATTCACTATGTAGTTGCAGGGTGGCCTCAAACTCATGGCAATTCTCCTACCTCTGCTTCCTGAGTGCTGGGATTAAAGGCGTGTGCCACCACGCCTGGCTCATTTTTATAGTTCTTTGCTAGAGAAGTCTCTCTGACTGTGTAGAGTACCAGAGACCACGAGGAAGAGGCGTAGTGTTCTCTCCTGAGTGGGAAGCTGGCTCTGGGTGTTGTTTTGTGCAGCTGCCCATCGCCCATTGATGATTGTTCTTCTCTCCCTTGGGAGAGTTGGAGAGAATGCAGCCTGAGTGAGTGTGTGTGTGTGTGTGTGTGTGTGTGTGTGTGTGTGTGTGTATTTGTATGTATGCCAAAGAGGCGAGAGAGAGAGTGAGAGAAATGAGAAGAGTATGGGCATGCCAGGGCCTCCTGCCACTGTCAACACACTCCAGAAGCATGTGCCACTTTGTGCATCTGGCTTTACATGGGCACTGGGGAATGAACTCCTGTCTTCAGGCTTTGCAAGCAAGTGCAAACCATGGAGCCATCTCTCTAGCCCCAAGAACCATTAGTTCTTAACCTCTTTCCTATCCATCCACCAGACCCATATGCAGCATGTGCGCATGCTTGCAGAGGCTTTGGCCTGCATTGTGTGGCTGGGAAGATAGATCAGGGAAGTGAGGATCTGATCGTGAGGAGACAGATCTGGACTGGAAGCTGGTTCTGCCACGTCCTGGCCCAGTGCTCTCTGTGTGCCCTTGCAGACTGCGTGTTTGCACACATGCACTTGTGTGGTCTTGTATAGGAATACATATGGATATGCAGATTAAAAAAACCACAACAACTCTGGGGGCTGGAGAGATTGCTCAGCAGTTAAGGCATTGGCTTGTAAGGCCTGATGGCCTGGGTTTGATTCTCTAGTCTCCCCGTAGAGCCAGATGCATAGAGTGGTATATGCATCTGGAGTTGTTATAGTGGTAGAAGACTCTGGAACATCCATTTCTTTCTCAGCTTGCAAATAAATAATAAATAAAATATTAAGTAGGCTGGAGAGATTGCTTAGTGGTAAGGTACTTGCCTATGAGGTCTAAGGACCCAGGTCGACTCCCTAGAACCCACATAAGCCAGGTGCACATGGTGGTGCATGCGTCTGGAGTTTGTTTAGGCCCTGGCATGCCCATTTTTTTTCTCTCTCTCATAAATAAATAAGCAAAAAATGAAAACATTTAATAATGTTAAAATTCAGTATGTGTGTGTCAGTGTGTGTCTTTCTCCCTCTCTCTCTCTCTGTGTGTGTGTAAGTGCATGTAGAAGTCAGAGGACAGTCTTGGGTTTTGGTCTTTGCCTTCCCACCTGTTTAAGGCAGGGTCTTGTTTAAGGCTGTGGCAATGATAAACCAGCTGGCCTGCAGACCTCTAAGGGATCTCCCGTCTCCAACACCCACCTTACTGTAGGAGTGCTGGGATTCCACATGCATGCTGCTGTGTCAGGCCTTCCATGGGTTCTGGGGATCCAAACTTAGGTCCTTGTGTGGCAAGTACTCACTGAGCCATCTCCCTAGCCCTGCATGGGCAGATGTAAGGACAGCCATAGTCAAAGATAATCTCCTTTACTTTTGGCTTCATGAGATGTGGTCTTGCTATGTAATTTTTCCTCAAACATATGGCCCTTCTGTCTCACCTCCTGAGTGTTGGGATCACAGCTTGTTCTTTTCTTTTTGTTCTTCCTTTTTTTTTTTTTTTTTTTCAAGGTAGGGTCTCACTCTAGCTCAGGCTGACTTGGAAATCACTATGTAGTCTTAGGGTGGCCTCGGACTCACAGTGATCCTCCTACTTCTGCCTTCCAAGTGCTGGGATTAAAGGCATGCGCCACCACGCCCGGCTTTTCTTTCCTTTTCTTTTTCCTTTTTAGTATTTATTTATTTATGAGAGAGAGACAGAGAGAATGGGCTCCCAGGGCTTCCAGCCACTTCACGTGAACTCCAGGCACATGCACCACCTTGTGCATCTGGCTTACGTGGGTCCTGGGGAATCAAACTGAGGTCCTTTGGCTTTGCAGGCAAATGCCTTAACCACTAATCCATCTCTCCAGCCCTCCAGCCCTCTTTTCTTTTTTATAAAAATATTTTTATTATTTGCAAGGAGAGAAAAAGAGAGAAAGAGAGATGAAGTTTGGATATATGCCAGGGCCTCTTGCCAGTGCAGATTCCAGGCATATGTGCCACTCTTTGCATCTGGTTTTATGTGGCTGCTGGGGAATAGAACCTAAGCCATTAGGCTTTGCAAACAAGCTCCTTTAACCACTGAGCTATCTCTCTAGCCCTCTGATTAATTGTTTCTTTTTTCACAATTTTATTAACATTTTCCATGATTATAAAAAATATCCCATGGTAATATTCTCCCCGCCACGCACTCTCCCCTTTGAAATTCCATTCTCCATCATATTACCTCCCCATCTCGATCACTGTAGTTACATATATACAATACCAACCTATTAAGTACCCTCCTCCCTTCCTTTCTCTTCCCTTTATATCTCCTTTTTAACTTACTGGCCTCTGCTAATAAGTATTTTCCTTCTCATGCAGAAGCCCAATCATCTGTAGCTAGGATCCACATATGAGGGAGAACATGTGGCGCTTGGCTTTCTGGGCCTGGGTTATCTGACTTAGTATAATCCTTTCCAGATCCATCCATTTTTCTGCAAATTTCATAACTTTACTTTTCTTTACCGCTGAGCAGAACTCCATTGTATAAATGTGCCACATCTTCATTATCCACTCATCAGTTGAGGGACAGCTAGGCTGGTTCCATTTCCCAGCTATTATAAATTGAGCAGCAATAAACATGGTTGAGCATGTACTTCTAAGGAAATGAGATGAGTCCTTAGGATATATGCCTAGGAGTGCTATAGCTGGCCATATAGTAGATCAATCTTTAGCTGTTTTAGGAACCTCCACACTGATTTCCACAATGGCTGGACCAGATTGCATTCCCACCAGCAGTGTAGAAGGGTTCCTCTTTTTCCACATTCCTGCCAACATTTATGATCATTTGTTTTCATGATGGTAGCCAATCTGACAGGAGTGAGATGGAATCTCAATGTAGTTTTAATCTGCATTTCCCTGATGACTAGTGACGTAGAACATTTTTTTAGATGCTATATGCCATTCGTATTTCTTCCTTTGAGAATGCTCTATTTAGCTCCATAGCCCATTTTTTGATTGGCTTGTTTGATTCCTTATTATTTAACGTTTTGAGTTCTTTGTATATCCTAGATATTAATCCTCTATCAGATATATAGCTGGCGAAGATTTTTTCCCATTCTGTAGGTTGCCTCTTTGCTTTTTTCACTGTGTCCTTTGCAGTGCAAAATCTTTGTTGATTAATTGTTTTTTTTTTATTTTTTTTGTTCATTTTTTATTTATTTATTTGAGAGTGACAGACATAGAGAGAAAGACAGATAGAGGGAGAGAGAGAGAATGGGCGCGCCAGGGCTTCCAGCCACTGCAAACAAACTCCAGATGCGTGCGCCCCCTTGTGCATCTGGCTAACGTGGGACCTGGGGAACCGAGCCTTGAACCGGGGTCCTTAGGCTTCACAGGCAAGCACTTAACCGCTAAGCCATCTCTCCAGCCCTAATTGTTTTTTTTGAGATAGGTTCCTGCTCTAGCCTAGGCTGACCTGATGAACTTTTTTTAAATTTATTTTTGATGAACTTTTTAAAACCATTTTTGTTTTTAACAAATATTTATTTTTTAATTTTAATTTTTATTTATTTGAGAGAGAGGGAGAAAGATAAAGAGAGAGGATGGGCATGCCAGGACCTCCAGCCATTGCAAACAAACTCCAGACACATGTACTACCTTGTACAGGCTTATGTGGGTACTAGGGAGTTGAACCTGGGTCCTTAGGCAAGCGCTGTAACCACTAAACCATTTCTCCAACTCCCCATTTTTGTTTTTAAAACTACTAACATGAGCCAGACATGGTGACTCGTGCCTTTCTTTAATCCTAGCACTCAGGAAGCAGAGATAGGAGGATCAGTGTGAGTTCGAGGCCAGCCTGGGCCATAGGTTGTGTTCCAGATCAGCCTGGACTAGGGTGAAACTCTGCCTCAAAAACTAAACAGAATAAAAAACAAATCCAAAATTACTGACTTGTACAAAAATTCAAATAGTACGTTGAACACTGTTCACCTAGCTTCACAGTGTTTCTCATTTTGCCATAGATGTCTGCTCTGCACATTCCATTTACCTGTGGAGTGACAGCAAGACAGAGGAAGTTGCAGACACCACGACCTATCACACCGTACTTCAGCAGGTGTCTCCCCCAGATAATGTCATTTATAGAAGGGGAAAACCTGTTTTGTGGGGCAAGGGTCTCACTACATAGCCCAGGCTGGCCTTGAACTCATGATCCTCCTGCCTCAGTCTCCTGAGTGTTTGGATTACAGGTGTGTATCACCATACCTGTTGGAGAAACTTTTGTCTGTGGGGATAGATTTGTATTACCACTGCCTTGGGCTGTACCGAGAGGACCTTGTGGTCTGACTCTGAGCCTGTCTGGGCTTTTGTTGCTGCATCTGGCTTTGTCTGATGCTGGGGAAGTAACTCTGGGGGCTCTTCCTGAGTGACCTTCCCACTGGTTCCCTTGTGGCGACCCTCATCTCACTGAGCAAGGGTGTGGCCTTTTTCCTGTCTCAAGCTGCCGTTTACTCTCTGATGGACATCCTTCCTATTAGGTAGAGGTCTGTTATGTTAACTGGGTTCCTAGTATCTAAAACCCAACCCATACTGGCTCAAGGAAAAAAGATTTCAGAAGGAAAAATTAAACCCAAGAAAATGTCAACTCCTGTAATTGTTAAGTTGAAGAAATTTGGCTTCGGGAATGGCTGGATCCAGGTGGGCCATAACCAGGAGACCATCTGTCTCTCTACCTCTTGGCTCTACTTTCCTGGCCAGCATTTCCCCTTTCATGTTACCTTCCCACGGGTCCAGTCTGCCACTTTGGAACCCTTACTAGATTTTTTATTAAACTTCTTATGGTGCCAGTAACAATTTGGTGTTTCACTTTATTTTGGGCCAACTAGGTTTCATGCCTATACCTACAGCAATCACAGCGGCCCATTGAATAGAATGCATAGGTTGGCCAGGCCTATACTGTGTCCCACTGCAGAACTGGGCAGACTGAGAGAGGGACTACCTTACCTCAAACACATAGTCTGAAAGCCAAACATGGTGGCACAGGCCTTTAATCCCAGCGCCTGGGAAGCAGAAGTAGGAGGATCACTGTGAGTTCAAGGCCACCCTGAGACTACATAGTGAATTCCAGATCAGCCTGTGATAGAGCTAGTCGAAAAACCAATTAACCAATCAAACACACACACACACACACACACACACACACACACACATATCAGGGTGCCCTTGAAGTCAGCCAGAACCCAGGTTCTGAGCAGGCAAAAAAAAGCAGAATGTTCACCTCCTGGTGACAACAGATCAGCTCCTTGCCTCCTGGGGCCCTTATCATAGTCATTAAAAAATATATATATATATATTTATATATAGATTTATTTAGTTGGGGCTGGAGAGATGATTTAGCAGTTAAGGCACCTGTCTGCAAAGCCAAAGGACTCAGGTTCAATTCTCCAGTACCCATATAAGCCAGATGCACCAAGGGGCACATGCATCTAGAGTTGGTTTGCAGGGGCTAGAAGCCCTGGCACTCCCATTTTCTCTCTGTGTGTATCTTTCTCTCTGTCTTAAAATTAATAAATATTAAAAATAGCATGGCTTGTTGGGCCCTGAAAGGCCCAGGCGTGAGGCCTAGTGGAACTTCCTGGGCCTAGCTAAAGTTTGGCGACCTGTCTCTGGCCAGCTAGGACTCAGCAAGACGCCTAATGGCTTCTGGCCTGCTACCTCCACGTGGCAATTGTAATTACCATTTCAATAGTTAAAGTTTACTATTGGCCCTTACCTCTTCCCCCATCCTAAAATCCCCAACATGATATAGGCAACTGCTCAGAGTAATAAAGCGAGTTGTTTCTGTGAGTTCCTGCATGGAAAAGACTCCCGACTCAGTGTGGTGTTTCTCCGGTGGCCAGGAGAGGTTTCTGAGTCGTCCGACGCTCATCATCCCCTCAACCCCTAGGGAGGAACCAGCAGGCCTGGTCCTTCCCTCGGCACTACCTGAGCGGGAAGGAGCCCCGCAATGGCTTAATGGTTAAGGCATTTCCTTGCAAAGCCAAAGGACCCAGGTTCCATTCCACAGGACCCATGTTAGCCAGATGCACAAGTTTGTTTGCAGTGGCTGGAGGCTCTGGTGTGCCCATTCTTTCTCTCTTCCTTTTCCTCTGTCAAATAAATAAATAAATAAAAATTAAAAGTTATTTATCTAAGGCTGGAGAGATGGCTTAGCAGTTAAGGTGCTTGCCTGCAAAGCCAAAGGACCCAGGTTGAATTCCCCAGGACCCACACAAGCCAGATGCACAAAGTGACATGCATTTGGAGTTCCTTTGCAGACTAGAGGCCCTGGTGCTCCCATTCTCTCTTACCTGCCTATTTTTCTCTGTTCCTCTGTCAAATAAATAAACAAAATTTAAGAAAATATTTATTTATTTGAAAGATTTGAAGGGGCAAGGAGGGAGCGAATGGGTGTGCCAGGGACCCTAGCCACTGCAAATGAACTCCAGATGCATGCACCACCTTGTGCATCTTATGTGGGTACTGGGGAATTGAACCTGGGTCCCTAGGCTTTGCAGGCAAGTGCCTTAGCCACTAAGCCATCTCTCCAGCCCCATCTTATGTTTTGATTCTGTGGTAGTCAGTGTCTGGGCTGGGCTCTGCTCTGCAGGAGCTGTGTGGTCCTGGGCAGGAGGACCTTGTAGTTTCTGCAGCAGCTGCAGCAGGCGCCGTGATGAGCTTTTTTGCTTACAGACAGGGGAGCTGTGGTGGAATGTGGGGGAAGGCTTAGCTGTGTGAGATGTTGACCAGGGGTGCTCTTGCGGCTATGCAAGGTGACTTGTAGGCCAAGCAGGGCCTGCCTTTGTTATTGTCCCTGTGCAGTTGGGGTGGAGATCTGTGCTGGGCTGTGGACCCCTTGGATGTGTGGGGAGGTCTATGCACAGGTGACCGTGGCATAGGACAGTGTAGTGTCCCACAGCGGGGGAGGGGAGGGGAGGGGAGGAGCGAGATGTCTTGGCCCTTTGCTCACTCTCTGAGCTATGGAGGAGGAAGGGAAGAAGGTGGGGGTAGTTGGTGCAGCAACTTGAAAATTGGAGAGGTGGCCTTAGGTGTCCCCACAATGCAGCACCACTGATGACCAGAGAGAAAGCTATTAATAGCTTCAGCCTTCAGGGGCAGGCACAGTGAGGTGCTAATATATCTTTTTAACACCTCCCAAACAATGGCTCATTTCCCTTTTTTCAACCTTAATTAATTTTTTTTTTAAATTTTGAGACACATTCTCACTAAATTGCCCAGATTGGCTGTGACCTTTCTTTCTTTTTAAGAGTGTGTGTGTGTGTGTGTGTGTGTGTGTGTGTGTGTGTGTGTGTTTGCATCAAGGTCTCTTACCACTGCAAAGAAACACCCATTTGGCTTTACATTGATGGCTGAGCTGACAGGCTTTGCAATTAAGCTCTTTTAACCACTGAACCTGCTCTCTAGCCCCAACCTCTCAAGTAGCAGGATTACAGGCCTGTACTGCCACATAGGTCTTAATCCCAACCCCCCCTTTTTTTGAGGTAGGGTCTCATTCTAGCCCAGGCTGACCTGGAATTCACTATGTAGTCTCAGGGTGGCCTCAAACTCATGGCGATCCAACTACCTCTGCCTCCTGAGTGCCACCATGCCCAGCTTTAATCTCCCTTCTTAGTAAAGCGCCCTCTCAGGTTTAAACCTTGACCAGGCAATGGTATTTAATAAATATTTAATATATAAATATGTATATTAACAAATACTTATTTCTTTGTGAGTAGAGAGAGATAGAAGAGAGACACATAGAGAATGGGCATGCCAGGGCCTCCAGCCTATGCAAAGGGATTCCAGATACATGTACCACTTTGTGCATTTGGCTCCTCCTGGGTACTGGGGAATTGAACTTGGGTCATTAGGGTCTGCCCACAAGCATCTTAACCCTTGAGCCAATATTTTCAGCCCCAGCAATGGTATTTAGTTAGCTAGAATGTAATAACATTGTCAAATTTCCACTCCATTTACTATTTTAGTATACTTAGTTCTAGATTTACAGAAAAACTAAGACCATTCACTGTACCCCTGCAGTCCAGCTTCCCCTTCATCTTACATGTGTATGTTTACTGCCATCACTGAACCACTGTTACTAACTGAGGCCCACACTTTACAGTTCTTCTGTATTTTGCACTGTGCTCCAGAAGAAAGCTACCATGCACAATCCTCATCAAAGCAGCAAGGGATCAGCCAGGCATGGTGCCACAAACCTGTAACCCTTGGACTCAAGAGGCAGAGTTAGGAGAATTGCCACAAATGTGAGGACAGCCTGTGCTATATAGTGAGTTCCAGGCTAGCCTGGATAACATCGTGAGACCCTGTATAAAATAATAATAATAATAATAAAAATAAAAAACCTAAACCAGAACTAGAGATTGAACCCAGAACCTTGCTGTTAGATTTCAGGGTTCACAATGGAGGACCAAGACAGAAAACTTCTTGGATCTAAGGCTTTATTGTAACAGGGAGAGAGGATGGGTGGGGGGAGAAAGGGGGGGGGAGAGAGAGAAGGGGAGGATGCATGCTCCTGTTGCAGGAGAGGCAAAAAGAAAGTAAGGGTGGGCCAGGGAGTCGGGAGAGACTGCTCTGTGAGGGAGAGGCTTTGGGTGGTGTGGGTTGGGGGGAAATGACCTTCCTTTCTCTAAACACAGTATGCTCAGTTACCATACCATGGGGCAGTTTCAGACTCCCAAGGTTAATGTGGCCAGGTGGTAGAGGAGAGAGAAGGGGAGAAAAGTAGCTGACACAAGTATCTATACACCTCTTGGGAATTTTGTCTGCTAAATATTTTTCTTATAGCAACTTAAATTTTAAATTAGTTTTTAGAGGTTGTCATATTAATACTATAAATGAATATAAACATTTCCCATGAATACACAAGTAATTATAAAAACTGGGAATGTGGCATATGCCTTTAATCTCAGCACTTAGGAAGACTGAGGAAAGTAGGAATTGCTGTGAGGCCAAGGCCAGCCTGGGGCTACAGAGTAAGTTCCAGGTGAGCCTGGGCTATGGTGAGACCCTGCCTCGCAAACAAAAACAAGCAATTATAAAAGGAAACATCGGGCTGGGTTGTAGCTCAGTGGTAAGAGCTCAGAGTTCTCTACCTATCCCCACCCTTTCCTCTACCACCGATCAGAGTGGCACACGTCTTTAATCCCAGCACTTGGGAGGCAGAGGTAGGAGGATCACCATGAGACTACACAGTGAATTCCAGGTCAGCCTGAACTAGAACGAGACCCAACCTCAAAAAACCAAAATAAATAAGCAAATAAATAAACAAACAGACTTATGGGCAAGACCGGTGGCTCCGTGATCAAAGGCAAAGCCTGGCAGCCTGGGTTCGATTGCCCAGTGCCCATGTGAAACCAAATGCACAAAGTGGTGCATGTGTCTGGAGTTCTGTTAGCTGTGGCAAGGAGACCTGTTCTCATTCTCTCTACCTCTGCTTGTAGGTAAATAATAAATAAAATATTTTTTTAAGTGGAAACCTTCTTTTCACTTAGCATAATGGTTTTAAACCCACATGCACAAATGGATATTCCTTTTTGCTGCTGAGTATTATTCCACTGAGTGGATATACCTCAGTTAGTTGATTAACATGTGGGCTACTCTCAGACTTTGGTCACTTGGAATAAAACTGCTTTACACATTTCTTTTTTGCCCCCCCCCCCACTTTTTTGGCTTTTTGAAGTAGGGTCTCGCTCTAGCACAGGCTGACCTGGAATTCACTCTGTAGTCTCAGGGTGGCCTCAAACTCATGGTGATCTTCCTACCTCTGCCTCCCAAGTGCTGGGATTAAAGGCACATGCCACCACTCCTAGACCTACACATTTAAAAAAACATTTTATTTATTTATTTGCAAACAGAGAGAGAGAGAGAGAGGGAGAGAGGAAGAATGAGAATGGGTGCACCAGGGCCTCCAGCTACTGCAGATGAACTCAAGGTGTGTGTTCCACTTCGTGCATCTGTCTTTATTTGGATACTGGGGAATTGAACTGGATTGTTAGGCTTTGCAGGCAACCACCTTAACCACTGAGCTATCTCTCCAGTCCCTGCTTTATATATTTATATATTATAATACATACATATATATCTTGTATATTTTATATACAAGCCTTAATGTGTTCTACCCTTGCTGTAATCCCAGGGGGATGGCAGTATTATTACAGCATTGGTTAGCTTCCTGAGGGTATTCCAGACATTTACAGATGAAGAGACTGAGGAGTTCAGCCCAAATCCTTTCTTGCCCACCTTTTTATTATTTTCAAAGTAAGGTCTCACTCTAGCTCAGGCTGACCTGGAACTCACTCTGTAGTCCCAGGCTGGCCTTGAACTCATGGTGATCCTCTTAGCTTTGCCTTCTGAGTGCTGGGATTAAAGGCGTGCACCACCATACTGGATCCAAGTCCTTATTTCTTTGCCTGAGACAAGCAACTAGTAAAATCGGAGGTAGGGTTCTACTTTTGTCTACAGGGTGTGTGCGTTTATTTTCTCATTGTAGTGTCTTCTTTCGACAGTTGTTGGGGACTAAGAAGGAGCCTCTCTCCTCAATGGCCTGTCAGTTCTTACCTGTTTACTTCATTACAGAAAGTTGATTAAAAATTATTTTATATATATTATAACTCACCCCAGCTCCTGTTACTCTTGGAGCCCTCCTCAGTGGGGGTATGGTTTTCACTGTTGAGTCATGAAGGCCTCAGTCAGTCCAAGTAGAGTAGGGGAAGTGGGGACCAGAAAGTTTGATCTTCTTAATTTTGGGGGGGTTTCAAGGTAGAGTTATCACTCTAGCCCAGGCTGACCTGGAGTTCACTATGAAGTCTCAGGATGGCCTCGAACTCACAGCTGTCCTCCTACCTTAGCCTCTCAAGTGCTGGGATTAAAGGCATGTGCTACCACGCCTGGCTTGATAATGGTTTTGAGTCCCCATGAAAAGGTTGTACTAAACCTGCCTTTTGAAAGGACAATCATGTGTAAGATACTTTTAAAAAATTGCTAGCCAGGATCATTGCAATAACGCAAGCAAGCAAACACCAAGTCTCGCTACTCAAAGCATCCCACATAAATGCTATTTGTCACTCCCTAGACAATTGAGGCACAGACTGTCACTGGGCATGTGAAATAGCATATAAATAATACATGTCTAAGAATCCACTCTGTTCTTGTAGAGACAGGCAGAATAGGGTTTTGGAGAGTCTGCCGGCTCCTGCTTTGAAGGATGATGTTGCTAAGCAGTGTTACTAATATTATGGAGAGACAGCTTCCCTTCCCACTTGCCACTCAGCCCTGGAAACTGCTTGGAGTGGCTTTGCTGGGAGGTTTGTGACCAATGAGATGGGGCCCAGGGGTGTGATGCTACTTGACCACTTCAGTTCATGGTTTTCTGGAATGATCCTTGGGTAGTCTCTTTGGACCCCCTTCCCCAAAAGTCGTCCCCCAAAGAACAGCTTCATGTTCATCAGGAATTTGGTACTCGGAAGAGTCCATTCAGATGTTTCCACAGTGGGAAAAATCAGTCATACAGCTCAGCAAAAATCCATAAATGAACCAAAAAGAGAGAAAAAAAGTTGAAATATCTTCAGTAAGCCAAGTAATATTTTAAGAATGCTTTTCTCCCTCCTAAACCCCCCCCCCCCCACTTGAGCAGGAAATCTGGAGTTCTGATGGAAATTACACCTTCCAGGCTTTCTCCTGACTCTGGGCACCCAGGAATGTGCTCGGGCTGGATGCCACCCTGAAGTGGGCTCTGTGGGTTTCCTCTGCGTGGTTTCTTTCCGTGTAGTTCGGAAATGCCGCTCGTGTCTGAGACCTGTTTCCAAAACCCCAGTCGGTTTGCCCTCAGGGCCCCTGCACAGTCAGGCTGAGCTGTGGTTGGTTGGTAAGGCCTGATTTTGAGTCCTTCCCAGCCCAGTCTTGGGGCTGTCGCTGTGGGGTGGGTCGCCAGCTCTGCGAGGGGCTGTGAAGCTGGGAGGAGAGTTAGTGTGCTGGCAGAGTTTCTTCCTGAGTCTCTCTCTCTTTTCAAAATGGAAACTGCCTCCCACCTCAAATGACCTTCTCAGTCTTTCCCTCTCCCCACCCTCTGTCTTCCTCTCCCTCTTTTTCTGGAGTCTCCCGGAGATGCAGTTGTGCTGCGGTCCAGCAGGGGTCGCCGGTGACCCTGCCAAGAAGGAAGTCAGTCCGTTCCAGCGGAAGCGTGAGGTGGGAGAGGCTTTGGAGCGATGTCCCAGGGCTTGCGTGTAGGGGAGAGTGGAGGTGCCGTCCTGTTTGTAGTTGTACAGTTATAACTCTTACGTTGTCCAAAGGTCGCATGATCCAGGAGATTCTGGCGACACTGCCCTTGGAGGAGGGACATTTGGGCTGCCCCTTGTGCCCTCCCCCCACTCCTCAGTCCTAGCCAAGAAGCTGCACCCGAGTCCAAGGCGGGTGGGGCAGGGAGGGAGCCTGGGCCGCTGCTGAGACCTGGGGCGCTGACCGCAAGGGCTGATTCCTGCTTGCGCACCGATGTCTCAGAAGTACATTCCCAGGCACAGAAAACCCTTTTCTTCAGGATCATGCATGCGTGTCTGTCCGTCTCAACCCACTAGCCCCTCAGGAGAGGCTGTGCAGCTGTCAGCCTCTCTGTTCATGATTAATTTGCTTGTCCAGCCCACTGTACTCCCACCCAGGCCCCACAAACCTTGGGGTTTCCCCTGCCTTGGGACAGAGATCCAGGATGCTAGCTGCCTGGCACTTTGTTTTCAGGGACTATGGGCTCAGGGACTGTGAGTGAGGATGCTGCTGGGGTAACGACGGGCTGTGCTGGGCTTCGGGAGCCTCCTCTGCCCTGTCCTCAATGACCTCCTTTCCTGGGGACTGAATGTGCGCCGTTCCTGCTTGCCGTGGACATGCCTGAGAACACCTCGGAGCAGCTGATGTAAAAAATGTTCCCTTTTCAGATCTCTTTCACACTGATTTCTTCAGGGACCATGTCTTAGTTTGGTGCAAATGTCTGGCTGACACCTCACACTCCCAGTTTTCTTCAGGAAGGTGCCACATCAGGGGAAGTAGTTGTTAGTAAATCTGTACTTGTTTCCATTGTATTGATCACAAATGATTATAGCTTTTCATTTGGGGTCTTAATAATGTTTTCTTTTGATGTTAAGTAAAACTGCCAGTTGATTTAGTGGAAGCAAATGAACAAGTAAATAATTGAGCAGTATGCCATTAAGACTAAAAATTGTGAAGGTGGCATGGGAATGGCTTACTTTAGGGACCCATTGGCTGAGCCACACTTTGCATGCTAATTGGATGTGATATCAATTGCAGTAAAGGTGTGTGTTAGCTATTGAAGATGGCTTGTTCGTTCTGGTCAAAGATAGAGTCTTCCATTTCTCTCTCATGCTACTTACTGTCTTTCACGAAGTGGCATGTATCGTGTTCAATCAATGGTAGTAGAGCTGGCAGAGATGGCATGAGGTCCTCTGCCATTGGTTTCTTTGTCTTTCCTTGATGGGGCATGGGTGTTCAGCAGAGGGATCCTGTGACAGGGCTTGGCTGTTGGGTAGAACCGAGGGCTCTCCCTTAGGAACCATCTACCTCTTAGGGTGTAGAGGATCAGGTTGGCAGGGAGATGCAGGTGGTGAGCCTCCACCCATATTGGGGATCCTCCTGCTTCCTTCTTTGGAGAAACTCAAAGGGTCTGGAACCCCAACACAAGAACGAATAAAGGAACTTGCTTGGTGGAGAGATTTAGTCTCAATGCCTCACTAGCAGCCTGCTGTGCATTTGACCAGAATTAGCTCTTGGCACTAAGGATGGGTGGGAGCTACCTACTTGCAACAGCTGCAGGGGGAGACCAACTTTCTCTCTGCATTCTGCCTTGTGGGTGTGTGTAAAACACACCCCGTACTGGCCTATGCTTGTAGCCTGCAAGGCTACTTCTGGAGCCTGCCAGCCACTCTCTGGCCATTGAGCTGGAGCTGTCTATCAGCTTACCTGGAGGTGCTGAGTGATACTGGCGGCTCCGAGGTCCTGGGCCCCCAGTGCTGGGGCCCTTTCCACCCCACTTCTCCACTGAGAATACTGCCTTCCTAGGTGGATTCTGAAGTGACTCTTGGTGTGGTCTTTGTAGCCTGCCTAGCTACCCATTCCAGGGGTGGGGCCTGGGTCATTCCAATCTGGTTATAAATAGATGTCCATGGCGATGTCTGTGATCCCCCACCAGCTAGGCAGCCCAGGAGAGCCTAAGGCCATTGCTAATGGATGCTTCAAAAATAGATCAGGTGCATTTTGGAACCACTTTGGGGGCAGCTTTTCTCCACCCCAGCTCAGTGGCAGCCAGAAGCTATCTCTGAAAAGACAGGGCTGAAGCCTCGGGGCTCTGGAATTCATTTCAGGCCCCCTTCCCGCTCCTGAGTCCTTTTCTATGCCTGGTTATTAGTTTTTTTTTTTTTTTGTTTGCTTGAACATCAGGCTGTAGAAAAAAGAAGGCAAATTGCCTCAGGGACCTCTTGGCCCCAACAGGACTGTTTCCAAAGATGGACTAATTGGCTTGTTTTAATTCCCTCCAGCCCCCCTGCCAGATTCCTTTTCCTTAGGGGGCAAAACGGTTCGTTATGCTTCAGGGGCCAGAGGGGGTTGGGAGGCTGGGCAGCAAACGGACGTAGTGGTGATGGTAGGGAGTGGAACTCATATAGGAGGACGGGCACTATCAGGCCCCCTTCCCTAGAAGCTGTCATGACCTTGCGTCCTTGCGAGACGGAGCTGGCCCGCTGTGTGCCGGGGTTGGGAGGGTCGCGCGCCGTGGGTGCGGGCGTTTTGCCTGGTTCTCCCGGCGGAGGCGCGTGGCGGCGAAGTTGATCATTGGCCCGGTCGTAGCGTGGACTCCCCAAGCCAGGAAAGCAAATATTAACCGGAGCTGCACGCGGCCGGTCCCGGTAGCTCACGGACTCGGGGTGGGGAAGGGGGAGGCGGCTTCCCACTCGGTAGGAACGCCCCCCTCGGATAGCGTCGCCCCCCCCACTCCCTCCAGATGACCGCCCGAGGCTGGACCCTGGGGCGGGGAGGCCTCGGCGGTGGCCGCTCGTGCGAAGGCGCTTCGGCTGGGACGCGTTTCCTCTCCGTGCACTTTTCCCCCCCTCCCGGCTTCAAAGCCAGAGACAGCATCGAAGTATCCCGGCGGGCCGGCCGGAGCGCGCGCCAGCCGCCTCTGCCAGGGAAGGGAGCCCGGGGCCGGCCGGTGGGGTTGCGGAACCCCCGGGGCTCGAGCGAGCGGCCGGGAAGCCCGTGGCCGGGGCGGGGCAGGCGGGGCCGGGGCGGGATCGCGGCGCGGGCGGTGCGTCTGAGCTGGAGTCAGGGAGCCACGGGAGCCGCGGGGCCGGCTGCGCCCCGAGCGAGCCTCGGCGATGCCCGCGGCCCGGGAGCCGACGTCGGGCCCCGCGGGCCCCTAGGAGACGCTGAAGGTCGCCTGGAAGCGAGCGCCCGGTCACCTGACCCCCGGGCGCACCTAGGCGGGGCGGGGCCCATGAGAGAAGGCGGCGGCGGCAGCCGGGGCGCGGGCAGCGCGGAGCCGGGGCGGCGGGGACGCGCGGCGGGCGAGGGCGAGGGCGCGGGCGCGGCCGGGCACCGCCGGCGGCCTCGCCATGTCCCAGCCGGCCGGGAGGATGCACTGCCGAAAGGCGGGGATCCGCGCCGCCGTGGTGCTCATCGGACTCCTGCACAAATCTCGAAAACAGAATAAAGAGAAAAGGTAAAGCTGGCGGCGCCCGCTCTCCTGCCCTTCTCTCGCTCGCAATTCCAGTTTTCTTTTGGTCGGACTTCCTGTGGGATGGGGTGGGCGGGGGGGGGGGGTGTGGGGAAGCCGTTTTTGCAGGCGCCGTCGGTGGGGAGCAAGTTGGGAGCATGGCCCCCGGCACTGGACACTGGCGGAGTCGGAGGTGCCTGGGCAGGGACACCCCATCCGGTTTCATCCCTGACCGAGGGGGGCATCAAGTCCTTCTCCTCCAGACTTTGCTTTTGCGGATCGCGGCACCATCCCGAAGCCTGCAGCACAGAGCACAGTCCCTGGCAAAGCCCGAGCGAGCGGCTCCGTTCGCCCGTGTTGCCATTTGTTTTTCTGCAACTTGGCTAAGCCCGCGAGGTGCCGGTCTGGCCGAGCTCCGCGTGCGGTGCGCTCGTGCCCGGAGGCAAGGACCAAGTTTGGAGGTGGTCTAGTCTCCGCCCCACCTCCGTTGCTGTTTTTGAGCATCTCCGCTTTGACTCTTCATCTTTCCTTGAGATTGCTGTCCTGTTTGTTCCTGGGCGTTGTAGGTCGTTTTCTTGGGCTATTTCACGGACACTGGTCATTTGTGACAGGAGAGGTGTGGGGTTGGGGGAAGGAGATTCTGGGACAACTTCTAGGGCTCCAGCCTCTGGCGGTAGGCTTGACACCCACCAGACCCCAGTGAGCTGTCTCTTAAGGTTGTTGGCACAGTCTTCTGCTGGAGTCCCAGCTACTGAGGGAATGGGAGCCTACTGCCAGGGGCCCTGTTGGACCGAGATTTCCAGAGTTTTGGAGTGGGTAGTGCTGCACTCCGCGTGAGATGAAGGCACAACAAGTCAGAAACACCTTAGTGGTGACCGGCAGCCACTGAAGGGGGGCGTTGGGCTTTGAGAACCTGGTGTGATTTGCTCTTTTTTTTTTTTTTAAATTTTGTTGGGGAGAGGCTGTTTCCCATCCTCCTTGTGCCCAGGTCTCAGAATCTAAACTACTAAGATGTTCCTACAGCATAGGCTGAGATTCCAGGGAGATGATTAAGGTGCTGAGCATGAAATAACTGTTGAGTCACCTGGTGGGAAAGTTCTTCCCTTTTCAGTTCGCTTCCATCCCTTAGGAGTCCTCTAAGGGGAAAGTTTCAGGTTGGTGCTAGCATGGCCTCAGCACCCCTTTTATCTCACTAACCTTCCTTTGTCACAAAGGGAGAACAGGACTGGCTCAAGTTCTTTAGGTGGGAAGTGGTCCTGCCTGAAAGGGAGACCATTTTGTTCCAGACTTTTTTTTTTTTTTTACTTCCTTCTAGTTACAGCCAGTGGAACTGACTTTTCCATTTATGACCATACTATAAGGCATCACTTAATTAAATGTGTGCACTTACAAGAATGAGTCCATTTAAAAGAAATAGTCAAAGCCAGGTGTGGTGGTGCACGCCTTTAATTCCAGCACTTGGGAGACAGAGGTAGAAAGATCACCATGAATTTGAGGCCACCCTGAGACTACATAGTGAATTTCAAGTTTCTCTGAGCTAGAGTGAGACCCTACCTTGAAAAACAAACAAACAAAAAACCCCCAAGAAACACAACAAAGAAAGAAAGAAAGAAGAAAAAAAATAGATGTAACAGAAGTGCAAATGTTAGTTAATGTGGCAGAAATCCTGCTGGTGGTCTAGGAATGGCTGATGTTGGAACATCTGGATCCAGTAGGAAAAGGGGCCCAGTGCTCCAGGTCTGGACTAAATTTGCCCCTGGACTTTGATTTCCTGCCTGGAATTCCTTGTCTCTCCCGTTAGTATCTAATCTATAGTGGGTTTCTGGGCTGTTCTGACACCACAGGACTCAGAATCCCCCTCTGAATTGCTCTGGGCTGCTTCCTACCAACCCTTCCACATTAGAAGGCAAGCTTGCTTTGGAGAATGAAAAGAAAAACGTGCTTGATAGAGTTGAAGATGTAGCTGGGCCTGGTAGTAGAGGCCTGTAATTCTAGCTACTCAGGAGGTTGACGCCAGAGGATCACAAGTTCAAGGCTGCATGAGTTATACAGTGAGAACAAGACCAATCTAGGTAACCTAGTGAGGTCACATATAAGTGAGGCCATGGGTTCTATTTCTAGTACTGAAAACAAAAATATATAAGTAAAACAAATGGGAGGTGTATCAGATTCCTGACCTGAGGGCGGAATGTGTGGTGGTGAGGAAAAGCTCCTGCACGGGGAGTAGCACTTTAGCCCCGCCTCATTCATTGACTATGAGGTGGTGATAATGATTTCAACTCTTCACACCTCAGTTTTAGTATACACACAAAGGGTATGTGAGGTCCAAGTCCAGAACATGGGTAAAGATGCACCTGAAAGGTGCAGGTCCTCTGAAAGATGACTTGGCTGGGGTCAGGGTGTCCTGTGGCAGCCTATCCTTTTTTGATAAACTGGGCTGTTTTCTGCATAGCAGACAGACAGTTATGGCCCCTTTAATCCCTGGCCTCATTCCATTCTGTTACTGTAGCCATGCTGATGTCTTTGGCCATGGGCTTAATTTATATCCCTCCTCCGCCTCCAGAGAAGGACTGCCCTCATCTTGGTGTGGAGTGACCTTTGTTTCTCTTGTTATAATCTAGAGTTTCTGTGTTTTTAAGTGTCTGGACTCAGTGTGGCACACGCTATTGACCCTTGCTCTGTGGGCGCCGGCTGGCCCCAGGGGGTCTGGAGCAGGACGCAGCTGCCACCCCCTCCTAAGCCTTCTCCAAGCTCCGCAGTGTTCACTTCTTTCTTCCTCCCCCTCTCCTCATGGGGTCAGCCCAGACTCAGGCTCATCGTCCTTCCAGAAAGCTGGATCCATCCATCGATCTTCCCAGCACCTCTAATTGACAGGCGTGTGCAGAGAACACTCTGGCTCTTTGCTGTCAGGACTGAAATGGTCATGGTGTGGCTGACAGGGATATCCTTGTGTTCTTTCTGAGCCATTTGGAAATACTGTATGTGAGGGTGGCTGTGCCAGGGACCATGGTCATGAGAGGTGTCCTACATGGGCTAGGGACCAGAAGTCTCACATACTCCCTTGGTAGTAGGTCCTGAGAGTTGTATGAGATGATCCAGCCTCAGTTTACCTGTTGGAGAAATGTGCCTGATGCTCAACACCCTTGATGGTTCTCTGCTGGAGTTGTGCAGACTGCAGGTTCTGCCCCTTTCTGGCCATCTGCAGGGTTGCTGTCATAGAGGGTTCTGACAAGGCACCGCTGTGTGTGAGGGGCAGGGAGCTGAGCACCGGAACAAAGCCCATCTTCCCCGAGACAGGTGCTCCGAGAAACCACAGCATGGAGATTTCCTTTAACAGGCGTTGCTAGAGAAGAGTCTGCATTAAAAAAAAAAAATCTTAAAAATATTTTACTTATTTTTACTCAGACACAGAGAGAAGATATAGAGAGAAAAAGAGAGAGAATGGATGCAGCACCAGGGCCTCCAGCCATGGAAAACGAACTCCAGATACATGCACCACTTTGTGCACCTGCCTTTATGTGGGTACTGGGGAGTTGAACCCAGGTGATTAGGCTTTGCAGGCAAGTGCCTTAACTTCTGAGCCACCTCTCCAGCCTTGCTTTTTTTTAGATCAGGTAGATGGAGGTAAGGTCCAACACATTTCTTCATAGGGACAGGTGTGGCAAGTTTAAGGACTGCCTGGGTACAATGAGTTCAAGGGCAGCCCAGGTAACTTAGTGTGACCGTGTCTCACAATTTAAAACAAAGTGAAAAGAAGGCTTGGGGCTATAGCTCAGTGGTAGAACCCTTGCTTAGCAGGCACAAAGCTGTGGGTTCATTCCTTCCTCATACTAAAAAACAATGCTGGGTGGTGGAGAGTTGTCTCTTATTGGGGTGGAAATGGCACATCGGTAAAAGTCCGTGTGGCCTTGATTGTGACGTTCCATACCAGAAGGCAGTTAGCATAAATGAAAAATTCACTTCTTGTTTTTTTTTTTTTTAAATTTTATTTTAGGACCATCCCTATTGTGGGGATTCTAGGGAGGAAAATAGGATTCTCTCATTCAGCAAGTGCTTGCTGGCAGCGTGGGGTGGGAAGACTGAGGACTTCCTGAATGGTCTCCCTCTCCATGTTGTATTATGTCCAGGGCTATTCCTGTGAGAGTTATCAGTAAAAGCCTTAGTTTTTACAAAAAGAGGCTTTTGGAGGGGGGATGCTAAGCATCAAGCCTAGAGCTTTGTGCATGCTAGTTAAGAACCCTACCACTGAGCTACACTCCAGCCTTGCAAGGATTTTTTTTTAAATTACAGTGTGTCTCAGGTGTGCACAGAAGTACAGAGATTGGTCTAACACAGTACTGGTCTCAGCCATTATCAATCAACTCATGACTAGCCTGGATTTTACTATGTAGTCTCAGGGTGGCCTGGAATTCATGGTGATCCTCCTACCTCTGCCTCCTGAGTGCTGGGATTAAAGGCATGTGCCACCATGACTGGCTCCATGAGATTATTATTATTTTTAAATTATTTTTATTTGAGAGTGACAAACAGAGAGAGAGCGAGAAAGAGGCAGATAGATAGAGAATGGGTGTGGTGTGCCAGGGCCTCCAGCCACTGCAAACTAACTCCAGATGCATGTGCCACCTTGTGCATCTGGCTTACCTGGGTCCTGGGGAATTGAGCCTTGAACCAAGGTCCTTAGGCTTTATAGGCAAGTGTTCAACTGCTAAGCCATCTCTCTCTAGCCTCCATGAGATTATTTTTAAATAAATCTAAGAATTAGATAATTTTATTCTTCCATTTTCATTTTAATATATTTTATTTATTTATTTGAGGGAGAAAAGTTGGGGGGAGGGGAGAGAATGGGTGCACCAGGTCCTCAAGCCACTGAATAAGAACTCCAGATGTATGTGCTCTCTTGTGCATCTGGCTTACGTGGGTACTGGAGAACTGAACTGGGATCCATCCTTTGGCTTTGCAGGCAAACATCTTAACTGCTAAGCCATCTCTCTAGCCCCCATTTCATTTTAAAATTTGAGACAGGGTCTTACTTTTAGCCCAGGCTTCAGTTTGTACTTCAAAGATAAGAACTCTTTGAAAAAACATTATCTTACTGTATCAAATTAATTTCTTAATATCATAAGAAATATTGTAAGTGGTGCCCAGCATGGTGGCATACCATGGGAGACTGAGGTAGAAGGACCCTGTGAGTTCCAGGCCACCCTGAGACTACATAATGAATTCTAGGTCATTTTGGGCTAGAGTGAGACCCTGCCTCAAAAACAAAAAACAAAACAAAACAAAAAGAGCCGGGTGTGGTGGTGCCCACCTTTAATCCCAGCACTTGGGAGGCAGAGGTAGGAGAATCATCGTGAGTTCGAGGCCAGCCTGAGACTATAGAGTGAATTCCAGGTCAGCCTGTGCTAGAGCGAGACACTACCTCAACAAACACACAAACAAACAAAAAAAGTGTTCAAATTTCCTCATTGTCATAAAAATTTTCAAGAGTTTTTCTGAGCCAGAATTCATAAGATTATGATGGGTGTGCACCTCCTCCAACTCTTTTCCCCATCTAATCTCTCTTTCTTTCTTTCTTTTTCTTTTTCTTTCTTTCTTTTTTTTTTTTGGAGTTTTAAGGTAGGGTCTTGCTCTAACTCAGGCTGACCTGGAATTCACTCCGTAGTCTCAGGGTGACCTTGAACTCACAGTGATCCTCCTGGCTCTGCCTCCTGAGTGCTGGGATTAAAGGCGTGTGCCACCCTGATCAGCTTCTTCCATTATTTTTCAATACTGTGCTTGGAGGGTGTCTGGTGTTTTGTGAGCTCTGCAGCTGTGGATTGATTGCTTTATAACTAGGCTTTGAATGTGTTGCTGTTGGAAATGGCCCTGCGAGCTGGCTGGCTGAGGTCTGAGCCTGTGTGGTGTCCATGGGTCCTGGCCTTGCAGTCCCACAGCCCTAGAGCTGGACGGGGCACAGGGCGGGAGCTGATAGGCTCCCTGGTTCCAGAACAGATGGTGTCTTGTTCTTGTCACAGGAGGTGGCTGACTCCCTCTCCTCTGATGTTTGAATGCCTCTGGCTTAGTTGGCTGTCCTTGTTTTAAAGCACAGACATCTCCCCTTTAGCCATTCTCTCATCATCAGCCTCTCTGAGCTTCTGAGAAGTCAGATCTTGGATTTTAAGGGGCATCTTGGAGTTTAAGGGGGCACTTTGGAGTTTAGAGGCAGACTCTGAGGCATATATGAGCTTATTTGATTTGTCTTAAACGACTTTTTTCTTTTCTCTTTTGAGATAGGGCCTCGTTCTAGCTCATGTTGGCCTGACCTCTTCATCCTCCTGCCTCAGCCTCTTGAGTGCTGGGGTGATGGATGTGAACCACTACACTAGGCTTGAGATACCATTTTTTACAGTCCTGTTTGGTGTCTTTGTTTCTAGTCTTCCATATTCAGGAGTTTGAAAAATTAAAAGGAAACTAGGCCTTTCTCCTGTAGAGAGCTCTTCATGGGCCTCCCTTGCATTCACTAGATGTGAGTGGTAAGCCAACGACCTTATTCCTGCCATTTTTCCACTCACTTCCCGCAGTCCCTCTTGTGCCCCAGAGACCTCTTTGCTCCTGGAATATTCTAAACGTGTTCCTGCCCAGGTCCTTTGCACCTGCTGTGAATAGTGGCTTAATAGTTAATGTTACTAGTAGCTGTTACTTTCTCTCATTTGTTTTTTTTTTTTTTTTTTTGACTTTCAAGGTAGGGTCTTCATCTAGCCCACGCTGACCTGGAATTCACTATGTAGTCTCAGGGAGGCCTCAAACTCACTGTGATCCTCCTGCCTCTGACTTCCAAGTGCTGGGATTAAAGGCGTGTCCCACCATGCCTGGTGTTGGATTAAAAAATTTTTTTTTGAAATACTTATTTACGTGTGTGTGTGAGTGTGTGTTTGTGTGTGTGGGGGGGGCAGGAGGAGGAGAGAGAGAGAATGGGTGCACTAGGGCCTCTAGCCACTGCAAACGAATTCCAGATGCATGTGCCACCTTGTGCATCTGGTTTACATGGGTCCTGGGGATTGTGCCCTGGTCCTTTCGTTTTGCAGGTAAGCACCTTAATCTCCAAGCCATCTCTCTATTCCTCTCATTGGATTCTTAACTCAATGTCATCTCCAGAAGTACACCCCATACCATGAGGACCATGGCGTCTAACCAGCTCACTGCAAGTACCTTGACTTCTTCCATGGGACTTAAGTTAACTAATGCTATCTAGTCTGTGCAATGAAAGCTTTATTAGCTGTTACTGTCCTTAGAGAACTAACACCAGTGACTTTGCCTTTATCACCTGTGAGTCCCCAGTGTCCAGAATAGAAGTTCCAGGGAAAAGACTTGTTGAATGAATGGAGGGATACTGAGGAATCTTATTAGCTCCCACAATTAAAATCTGCCTGTAGCCTGTGTCTCCAAGGCTCTCTCAATACTGCAGTACATTTCTGATGTGGGCTTCGAGGTGCCCTTTTCTGTTCTCACGTCAGAGAATCTGCCTTCCCAGTCCTTCCTTGAGATCTTAGGGAGAAAGGTAAATGGTGTTTGCACATCCTTTCATGATTCCTGACCCTTTCCCTGCCTTTGCTTGGTCTTGGGACCCATAGACACAAGAGGAGTCAGGCTCAGCTGACTGTCTCACACTTGTCCTGTCCTTGGCTTGGGGTTCCTAGACACTGCCCAGGAGGCAAAGGCAGGCTCCTTCCTTTCTGCTGGAGAGGCCGGTGGGTGTGTGAATTAGTGAACGATTGCCATTAGCTAATACATATTTCGTTCTAAATGCAGTTTCTCTCTTCGGAGTCCACGTGGTGCACAGATGGCTGCTTACCATGGTGTTGCCAAATAGAGGGCTTGCCAGGCCTGCTCGGTTCAACCAATGAAAATCACTTCTGTGTACAGGGGGCTGCAGAAGGCCCAGGCAGTTTCTAAGTCATTTGAAGAGGATGAGCGCCCCCCCCCCCCCACTCACTCCCACCTGCCCCCTACCAACTGAGTTTCTTGCCTACCCAATCCATAAAAAGGAACTGAGGTAGGCAAGATGATTTCAGGTGGACAAATGCTTTTTTATTTTAATAGCTGTTTTTTAAAAATGAATTCTGGCAAGCAATGCTAGTTTTCCATGTACAACAGTTACATAACATTTTAAAAAAGTAAATTTGTTTAAGTTGAAAATTGCAAGTCAATTTAAAGAAATGCATTAAGGGAAGTCATTGTCAGGTGGCTGTGGGATTTTGGGAAAATTGAGAAGGTAATGGAAAGTGCTGTTGGAAGGAGGGGGACTCATTTCTTACAGGCATAATGGGTCCCAAAACAACATTGACCCAGGGTTGTTGAGGGTGGAATGGTGTTTGCAACAAACCAATGCATCTCCAAGCCTACTCTTTGCTAGGCCTTGAGCTAAGGGCTGGCATGCACATCTGTCTGAATTCTACCCTTCTTCCCCTCCTCCCCTCCCTGCACCTCTCCTCTTCCTTCGTTTTAGTTTGCAGTGTTGTGTATAAACCCAGGGTATCTGATGTAGGCAAGTGCTCTACCACTGATCTGCAACCCAAGTCCCTTAACCCTTATTTCTACCAGTTATTTTATCTGTTCTTCAGGTCAAGAATTGAGGCCTAGAGGCTAGGAACTATGCTGGGTGCAATGAGAGGTAGAGGAGCAGGGATTTTAACTGAGTTCTGGAGACTGTATAGCCCAGGCTAGCCTCCAACTCCTGATCCTCCTCCCTCAATTACAGGGGTAAGCTGTCACACTTGGTGACGAAGTGTTTTTTTTTTTTTTTTTTTTTTTTTTTTGAGGTAGGTTCTTACTCTGGTCCAGGCTGACCTGGAATTCACTATGTAGTCTCAGGGTGGGTGGCCTCGAACTCACAGTGATCCTCCTACCTCTGCCTCCGGAGTGCTGGGAATAAAGGTGTGTGCCACCACTCCTGGCTTGTGGCTTGCTCTTCTTTATTACATGATGATGCCAGTTTTTTTTTTTTTTTTTAAAGACAAGACAATGTCCATGTAGACTCTTTTTTAAAATATTCTCTTTTATTTATTTATTTTTGAGGGGGGCAGATAGAGAGCGAAGGTGAGAGAGAGAAAGAGAGAGAAAGAGAGAGAGGGAGAGAGAGAGAGAGAGAGAGAGAGAGAGAGAGAGAGTGAGAGTGTGTGGGAGGGAGAGAGATAGACGGACGGAGGGAGAATGGGCATGCCAGGGCCTCCAGCCATTGCAAACAAACTCCAGCCGCATGGGTCACCTTGTGCATCTGGCTTATGTGGGTCCTGTGGAAATTGAACTGGGCCCTTTGGCTTTGCAGGCAAGTGCCTTAACTGTGAAGCCATCTCTCCAGCCCTGTTCTTGTCTATTTTTCATATTACAACAGATCTGCAAGAAACAGCCTCAAGGAGAAAAGGTGTATCTCCTTCATTCACAGATTCAATGATTTCTGTCTGTGGTCAGCTGGCTCCGTTGTACAGGACTGTGGTGAGGCAGAATACTGCGGTGGAGAGAGACATGTGAAGAAATGCAAAGCTGCTTGCCTGGTCATGGTAGCTGGGAAGCAGAGCGATGGAGGGGAAGGGTCCAGGGACGAAGTCATACCTCTGGTGACCCACTTCCTCCATCTCGGCCCTGCCCTCGTGTCTCCTGAGCTATGAAGTCACCAATGGACTAACCCACTGGTGAAGTCACAGCCCTTATTGTTCAGTCACCCCTTGAAGCCCATCAGCTGGCAACCCAGCCCTTAGGAGATGTTTTTAGAGTCAAGCCATAACAATATTCAGAGCCTAAGATAAGCACCTTTGCAGCACCTGGCTTGGGATACGTTCAAATGGATAAGGTAGCTGACACTGTTATTAACACTGGAAATGTAACATGCATACGGTAAGTGTGCACATTTCAAGGAGACAGATCCATCAGTTTTTGCATATATATCTACCTGTGTGGACCACCCATATCAAAATACAGAACTTTCCAGGCCTTTGAAGACTCCCTCATAGTTCTCCAAAGTATAGCTCTGCTTAAATTCAAGTCCAGCCCATCACCTTGGGATTCCTTCTGAGTGTGTCTGGGTAGTAAGGACAGCCTTCACTTTCATGATAATGGGATGTGCAGGGCAACAGGGCTGTATTTTATACCTTGGGTTCTCCCTCTCTCTCTGGGCCTGTGTAGCTCAGGCTGGCCCAGACCCCTGATCTTACTCCCCCTGCAATCGGATTATAGATGTATACCACTGTGACTGGCTCTAGCTTGGGATTTCTGCATGGGGAGGCCTAGTTCCATGCTGAAGAGGGTGGTGTTAGAGAACACAAGCTGGCTTCTAGGTCTGAGTGGAATGGGGTTGACCTTTTCTTCTCCTTCCAGACATACTTAGTGGGAACCCAGAGCCAGTGCTGTGATTATTCACTGCCCTTGGAGCGAGGGTGCACGGAAAAATTGTCACTTGCTTTTAAGCTTATCAGCTATGAACACTCTGTTTCATGAAAGCTGGGGCTGTAGCCTAGTCCTTCCTGGAGCCCTCCGGGAGCTGGGGACCTGGAGCTATGTTGACCCCATTCATGCCCTGAGACAGCTGTCCCTGCCAGGTCTCAGGGTTTAGCCCACTTCTCTGAAGGTTTGTGGAGCAGCCCACTGATGAGAGCTGCCCTTCCCATGCCCCTACCTTGTTCTACCTCCTACTGATATGAGAGAGGGAGAGAGAGTGGAGAAGAACCAGAACCTCCTGCTTCTGCAAGAGAACGCCAGACACATACATCTCTTTGGTTATCTGGCTTTACATGGGTACTGGGGAATTGAACCCAGACTGTTAGGCTTTGCAGGCAAGTACCTTTAACTATGTAACCGCCTCTCCAGCCCAATGCTGTTTCTTTATTGCTAAGGTCTTTACTGGGGCTAGAGTCATGGTCTAGTGGCTAAGGCATGTGCCTGCAAAGCCAATGACCAAGGTTTGATTCCCTAGTACCTATATAAGCCAGATGCACAAAGTGGGGCATGTGTCTGGAGGCCATGGTACACCCATTCTCTCTCTCTCTGTCTCAAATAAATTAAAAAAAAATTAAAGACGATCTACCAAGTCTATGGAATGCTTCAGGGAAGGATTGGGGGCACTACAGTGGTACTTGTGGCCACAGGTGTTTACTTTTGGGGTGGAGGACCCCTTACGGCCCCATGAGAGGGGTATGTCTCCCATCCCTGGTTTATGGACTGGTCACAGAGTGTACTTGGAGTGCTGGCAGTCGCCTCTTTGACTTCCCTGTCTTTTTTTTTAAAGTTTTTTGTCCATTTTTATTTATTTGAGAGTGACAGACAGAGAGAGAAAGAGGGAGGGAGGGGGAGAGAGAGAGAGAGAGAGAGAGAGAGAGAAAGAGGGAGGGAGGGGGAGAGAGAGAGAGAGAGAGAGAGAGAGAGAGAGAGAGAGAGAGAGAGAGAGAATGGGCATGCCAGGGCCTCCAGCCACTGCAAATGAACTCCAGATGCGTGCACCCCCTTGTGCATCTGGCTAACGTGGGTCCTGGGGAGTTGAGCCTCGAACTGGGGTCCTGAGGCTTCACAGGCAAGTGCTTAACCTGTAAGCCATCTCTCTAGCCCTTATTTATTTATTTGAGAGTGACAGATTGAAAGAGGCAGGGTGGGGGGGGAGGAGCGCGCGCGAGAATGGGCATGCCAGGGCCTCCAGCCACTGCAAACGAACTCCAGACATGTGTGCCCCCTTGTGCATCTGGCTAATGTGGGTCCTGGGGAACCGAGCCTCAAACCAGGGTCCTTAGGCTTCACAGGCAAGTGCTTAGCCGCTAAGCCATCTCTCCAGCCCTCCCTGTCCTATCTGGCAGCAGCACTCTTCCTAGCCAGGGGCTGGCATCTTTTTTTTTTTTTTTTGAGGTAGGGTCTCACTCTGGCCCAGGCTGACCTGGAATTCACTATGAAGTCTCAGGGTGGCCTTGAACTCGCAGCAATCCTCCTACCTCTGCCTCCCAAGTGCTGGGATTAAAGGCGTGCGCCACCATACCCGGCAAGGGCTGGCATCTTGACACAGGTTGAAAAGGGGCCCCTGCAATTCCTCAGTGCTCTAGAAGCCTTTTGCCTGGCCACTGTGGTAGGTTTCCGGGGACACACAGAGTATAGCATGGAATCAAAACCCTCCTCAGTAGAGGCTCCATTCCCTGGGACCTGTATGAGGCCCAGCTGTCCCTGTCCCACTTAAGCTGCATATGAACTGCAGACACATGTGCCTTCTTGTGTATCTGGCTTACGTGGGTCCTGGGGAATCGAATTCTGGTCCTTAGGCTTCACAGGCAAATGCCGTAACTGCTGAGCCATTTCCCCAGGTCCCTTAAGCTGATGTTTTAAAACGGGAAAGTTTCCCCATATTGTGAATCTCAGATTTTCAGTCTTCTCAAGAAATCAGTAGCTCTGGTAATGTTAGTGGGTGGGGTCTTCCTTAAAGTTCTAGTCACCTGCTCAGTGCACCCACATCTGGCCTTACCTGGCCACACCTGTATCACCTGCCCTAGTCGTAATGAATGAGCTGTACAGAGTGGGAGGCAGGGTTGGGGAACCCTCAGTAATTCTGTGAGCCCAGAGTCTGGGTGTTGCCGCTTAGCATACCATGTCCTTTGGGCTCCCTTGATTTGGGGCAGGTGCATTGTGACCAGACCGTGGGGACCTGTGGTAGGCTGGGCTCCCTGGAGGACTTGGGTTGCTGTGGACCTGCCTTTGGGTATGCCTCTTCCTTCACTCCCCACATGCTCCCCACATAAAGTGACTGAACTTTTAGAAGGCTGCGCATTATGGTACAAAAGTTGGAAAATGTTAAGAGAAGGGGCAGGGATGGAAGCTCAAGTGGAGCCCTGCTCTGGACATACACTGAGCTGGCACCTGGGCCTCACTTCATTTCATCTCCTGCACATCACTCCTTATCAACTTCTCCATTCTTCTTTTTTCTTAAAGTTATTTTTAAATTTTTATTTTTATTTTTTTCAAATATTTATTTATTTGTGTGTGTATTAGAGAGAGGTAGAGAGGTAGATAGAAAATGGGCACAATAGGGCCTTCAGCCATTGTAAATGCACTCCAGATGCATACACCACCTCGTGCAGCTGGCTTATGTGGGTCCTGGGGAATCAAACCTGGGTCCTTTGGCTTTGCAGGCAAGTGCCTTAACCCACTAAGCTATCCCTCCAGCCCTTAAATTTTATTTTTATTTATTTATTACATGAGAGAGAGAGAGAGGGAGGGAGGGAGGGAGAAAAAGGGAGGGAGGGAGAGAGAGAATATGAATGGGCATACCAGGACCTCCAGCTTCTGCAAACAAAATCCAGATGCATGCGCCACCTTGTGCATCTTGCTTATGTGGGTCCTGGGGAATCAAACCTGTTTCCTTAGGCTTTGCAGGCAGCACCTTAACTGCTAAGCCATCCCTCCTGCCCAACATCTCCATTTTTAATAGAGGGGAAAGCTTAGGTTCAAATGGGGGAGCATTTCCAATGCCACTTAGCTTGGGTGGAAGTGTTGAGGTTCAAGCCAACTGATGCTGAATTCTAAGTCTCATCTCCCACTTCATAGTGTGGAACAACCCTGGCAAAGGTACCAAACTCTGAACTTGGCTTTCACTATTTAGAAAGGAGATTGCAATGCAGCTGGAGGAGAGTGGGTGTATGACAGAACCTCCAACCTTGAGACCTGTGGCACCTGAGCACATACATGCTCAGTAGTTTTTGAGGGAGGGACCATCAGGTGCCCAGGGCAGCTGGGCTGTACTTGTGGGTGAAGGAGAATCAAGCTGGGGAAGGGTGTGTCCTGATAGCCTCAGACAATTGAAGGCCATCCTGGCTGCTCAGGTAGCTGTCCTCATTAATCAGATAGAAGTTCTTCCTTCCAGCTGTGCTGAGGAAGATCCTGGCTGCAGCCTGGTTACCCACACTGTCTATATTTTAACAGGACATTTATTTCAATAAGATTTAATCCAAGATGCAAAGGCAGAAGTAGTTTGTAAGTCAAGAGTTAACATCTGCCAGTGAGCCAGGAAGAGTTTTGTTTTTTTTTTTTTTTTTTCTTTTTCTTTTTCCCCCGAGGTAGGGTCTCACTCTAGCCCAGGCTGACTAGGAATTCACTATGGAGTCTCAGGGTGGCCTCAAACTCATGGCAATCCTCCTACCTCTACCTCTGGAGTGTTTTGAATGTGACATCAACAAAGGCCCATGACTGATAGCCAAGAAGGTCTCTCGAGGGCATGGCCATGTGGACTGCCAGGCTGTGGGGCAAGTGATGAGCAGAGATACCAGGCTCCACATCTCTTGCTCTGCACCACACTCCCCTCTGGAACGTGCTGCCAGGTCTCTGCAGCATCCCTCGGAGTCCAGGTGCAGTCCTGCACGCAAGTGGGTGAATTCCCAACATTCACCTGCATGCTGTTCCCTGTTTGCATTTGTACAATGCAGGTGTGTGTCAGGTAGCCCATGACAGAGCTCACAGGGCTTGTTAACACCCTATCCCTGACTCAAGCAGGAGAGACCAGCTATGTCGTGAGGACCCAAGGCAAAAGTGGTTGGGTGCTGGAGAAGGGTGCCTGGGAGGTCAAAAGTGGGGGGGGGGCATGCAAGGAAGGTTGTGTGGAATTGGTGGCTTTGGAGGTGGGCCCTGAGGACTTGGACAGAATTTCCGAAGGGAGTGATAGAGTGGGGCAGTACATTCTGGCTAAAGGAGGCAACATCAGCAAAGGAATGGAGGCAGGAAAGGCGGGCATCCTTTTAAGCCTAGGTTTGACTGGAGTGTGGACTTCATTCTGGGCAGTACTGGAGGTGAGGCTATTAGGGTGGCTTGGGGGTGTGGTGGGGCTGGTAGTGAATGCCAGGGAGGGAAGGGTAGGTGGGCAGTGGAAGGCTTCTCTTTCTCCTCTAACGTACACGTAAGGCATAAGGGACACCCCAGAGCAGTAGAGCATCCCATCTCGGCAGTGGGAATCCTGGAAAACTCTTCTCTATCAATTTTTTTTTTTTAAATTCTATTAAGCAGAGGCTACATGATCTTTGTCTGGGAGGGGTGGTAGATAGTACCCTCTAAATGACTGCTTCTGATTGGTTATGTATTTACTCATTCATTTTAAATATTTTTGTTTATTTAAATGAAAGAGGGAGTGAGGGAGAGCTAGAAGTGAGAGACTATGAGTAGATGAGCATGGCATGTCAGGGGCTCTTGCCAGTGCCGGCGAACTCCAGGCTGCTGCCCTACTTTGTGCATCTGCTCTGGCTTTAGGTGGGTACTGAGGGGTTGAGCCCAGGCCATCAAGCTTTGCAAGCAAGCACTTTTAACCTTTGAGCCATCTCCCCAGCCAGTATTTGCTTCTTTTTCAATTTATTTTTGAATGTCTTCATCTGTGTAGCATTTTCATCACATGGAGCCCACCTTACTTTCCTTATGCCCCTCGGTCTCCTTGTACCCCTCATGGCTTACTAGAGGCCATGCCATCGAAGAGAGTTGACAGACCTCCCTAGCAAATCTTTAGCTGTTGTCAATTCATTAGGGAGGGGAGTGGTCTCCCAAGTATTTATTTATTATTTAGATTTTAAAATTATTGGGGACTGGAGAAATGGCTCAGCTGTTAAGGCACTTGTCTGCCAAGCCTAATGACCCAGGTTTGATTCCTCAGTACCCACATAAAGACAGATGTACAATGTTGGGCATGCATCTGGAATTTGTTTGCCAGTGGCTAGAGGCCCTGGCACACCCACTCTTTCTCTCTGTCTTTCTCTGCTTTCAAATAAATAAATAAAAATAAAAATTATTCTTATTTTTGAAGCAGGGACTCTGTTCCAGGCTGACTTTGAACTCACAGTGATCTTCCTGCCTCAGCTTCTTGTGTGCTGAGATTAAAGGCATGCACCATCATGCCTGGCTATTATTTATTTATTTATTTCATGGTTCTTTGAGGTAGGGTCTTATGCCCAGGCTGACCTGAACTTCACTATGTAGTCTCAGGGTGGCCTTGAACTAACAACAGTCCCCCTACCTCTGCCTCCTGAGTGCTGGGATTAAAGGTGTGCAACATCATGCCCAGCTATTTATTTTTCAATTTTTATTTTTTTTAAGGCAGGGGTCTCACTCTAGCCCAGGCTTACCTGGAACTCATTCTGTAGTTCTAGGCTAGCATAGAACACACAGTGATCCTCCAACCTCTGCTTCCCAAGTGCTGGGATTAAAGGTGTGCACCATCGTGCTTAGCTACTTTTGCTTTTTGGTATACAACGTATGTATTTGCACATGTATGTGCTGATGTGATGCCCTGTGCACTTGCCTCCAGTCACCTGTGGGCCTGCTTGGGAGGGCCAGACTCTGGCCTCTCCATCACCCACCCACCCTTTTTTCCTTGTGATGGAGTCTCTTAATGAGTTTGAAGCTTGCTGTTTGCCAGCCCCAGTGACTTTTCCGCCTCTGCTCCTCATAGGACCGGGGTGCAGATGTGTGACAATATTCAGCTGTTTGCGGTGGATTGTGGGTTCTGGAGATTGGAATTCAGACAGGCTCAGGCCCCTCCAGGCCCTCATGCTTACTCAGGAAGTTCCCTTTCTGAGCCCTTTCTCTAGCCCTATTTGGATTTTTGACAGAGTCTTACTCCATAACCTTGACTGGCCTAGAACTTACTCTGTAGCCCAGGCTCTCTTCCAACATGTAGCAGTTGTTTTTCCTAAGTGCTGGGATCATACGTGTGAGTGAGCTGCCATGCTCAGTTCTGATTAGTATTTTAATTGAGTCACTAATCTGGTTGCAAGTGCCAAGCAGATCTTAGTTCCAATTAATGTAAAGAAAAAAAAATACTTTTTCCCTTTGGTTTGAGTAACTGGAAAGTTGAAGGGGACAGGGGCAGGCATGACTGGATCCAGGTCTTAAATGCTGTCCTTGGATAGTGCTTCCCTTCCCATCTCAAGGCTGTCCTTTCCATGTTGGCTTTATCCTCATGTCACTTGCCCCAAAAGGTAGAAAAGACAGATTTTATTCTGCATTTGGAAAGAAGGAGCAAGTCTGTTTCTTAACAATATCAGAAGAGGTCCCAGGGATGGTTCATGGTGGTAAGCTTTGGCTAGTGGAATGGAATATGGGTTTTCTGAGTGAGATCTCTGTCTACTCTTGGTTCTGGGAGAGAGTTTCTTGGCTGAGAATGAAGGATGGAAGGGTTGTCTGAGGGAGTGGAGCAGGCTGGAATTCCAGCAGCTGTTCCTTCTCCTGGCCTTAGCTGGTAGTTGGTCTTGCTTACTTGACTGGTGGCTCAGTTGTGGGTCTCTCAGGCGCACGATGCTCCTGTGCTGATCAGGACTTCTCTGTCCTTGGCAGGTGTAGCAGGTTGGATTCCCACTTTCAGGAATAGGTTCACTGCCTGGCTTCCCTTTTCCCCGAGTCTGCCCTAAGCATTGAGGCCATCAGACATGGGACTGTGCTGACCTCGGCTAAAAGGACAAGCTGGCCCTGGGGTAGACCCTCAGTTCTGGGGCCTGGTAATCTCTCCCATCCTCTTTATCCTCTTTTGTATTATGGGGCCAATTGTCTTGCATTCCCTGAGTTCCTTCCAGTCACTTGGTCAGTAAATACTTTTTTTTTTTTGTTTTTGTTTTTCAAGGTAGAGTCTCACTGTAGCCCAGGCTGACCTGGAATTCTTTATGTAGTCTCAGGGGGCCTTGAAGTCACGGTGATCCTCCTACCTCTGCCTCCCCAGTGCTGGGATTAAAGGTGTGTGCCACCAGGCCCCAGGTGTGCCACAGGGCTGCCTCTGTGTGATCAGCTCTCCTGCTAGAGGGCCAGGCTCAGCAGAAGTCTCAGGGTCTGAGAGGCAAGGAGCCCTAGATAGTGAAAACACAGCTTCAGCAGGCAGAGGGGCAGCTGGAGCCTCACAGGAAAACCCATAGAGGCAGCACCCTGTGAAATAATCTAGAAAGTATATGATGTTCCTTGCTGGGGCTAGGGCTAGGGCTAACGAATGCTTACCACTTGTTCTTTCTTCCTTTTTAAAAAAATCTTTAATATTTTACAAATTTTTATTTATTTGAGAGAGAGGCAGATAGGTAGATAGAGAGAATGAGTGTGCCAGGGCCTCCAGCCACTGCAAATGAATTTCAGACACACGTGCCACCTTGTGCATCTGGCTTACATGGGTACTGGGGAATAGAACCTGGGTCCTTAGGCTTTGTAGGCAAGTGCCTTAATGGCTGAGTCATCACTCTAGCCCCTCAGGTGTCACCCATAGGAGCGCCTTCCTTCCCCTTTGAGACACAGTCTCTTACTGGCCTACAGCTTACCAATTAGACTAGACTAGCTGGCCAGTGAGCTGCAGGGATCCACCCATTTCCACATCCCTGGTTGAGTGGGATTACAGTTGTGTGCTACTATATTCAGCATTTCCATGAGTTCTGGAGATCGATTTCAGGTCCTTGTGCTTGGGAGGCAGGCACTTGACCCAATGAGCTATCTCTTTAGTCCCTCATTTCAACAGAAGTATTATTCTGTGATTCCACTGCTGGGTATAAAGAAATGAAGGTAGAGATTCAGGTATTGATACTCGTTTTCATAGCAGTAATACTCACAACAGCCCAGATTGGAGGTGATAGGACTGTCTTTCAACAATGGATGGATAAGCAGAATGTGGTAGGTCCACACACTGGACTAGTCTCCAGTCATAAAGTGGAATGGAATTCAGCTGCAACATGGAGGAAACCTGAGGACATTATGGCAAATGAAATGAGCCAAATGCAAATAGATAGATGCTGTGTGGTTCCACTTTGTCTTATTGTGTTCTGGCTGCTCTAACAAGTTACCAGAGATTTGGTAGTTTAAGCCACAAACATGGATTTATTGCTATGTAGGGGCTGAGAGAATTCAACTGGCAAACACCTGGTGAGGGTGTCTTCCTGGTCCAGAGGTAGCCACCTTCTTATTTTGTCCTCATCTACCTTGTGGCGCCTCCTGTATAAAGGAATTAAGCCCATTCAGGAGAGTTCTGCCTTGTGATCTAATTGTTTCTGGAAAGCCTCACCTCCTAAGACCAGCACTCTGTGGGGGTAGGAACTCTTTGTTTGAACTTGGGGTACACATAACTGTTCAGTTTACAGACTACTCCTGTGAGATACCTGGATGAGGCAAATTCATAAAGACAGGAAGGTAAAGAGTGGCAATCAATGTCTGGAGGGGGAGTGTGTTGTTATTGAATGTGTAAAGAGTTTCTGTTTTAGATGATGGGAAAGTTCTGGAGATAGGTGGTGGTGGCTTCACCACACTGTGATTGCCACTGCATTGCACACTTAAAAGTGATTGGCGAAATGGCTCAGCAGTTAAAGGAGGTTGCTTTCAAAGCAAGCTGGCTTGGATTTCACTCCCCAGTTAGCCACATAAAGATCATTTGTTTACAGTGGCAAGAGACCCTGTTGTGCCCATATGCATGCATGCATGCATGCACACAAATAAAAACAAAATGATTGGAATAGGGATAGGAAGATGGCTGGTGAGTAAAGTGTTAGCTATGCAAGCATGAGGACATGAGTTTGGATCCTCAGGTATGGTGGTGTGCACCTGTAATCCCAGCACTGGGACAGTGGAGAAAGGAGGACCCCTCTCTTCAGACTTGTTAGCTATATAGTCTAGCTGAATCAGCAAGCTCTAGGTTCAGGGAAAGATGTTCCTCAAAAAACCAAAAAACAACAACAAAAAAAAGATAGGGAGCAATTGAGGAAGACATCTGATGTCAACCTTTGGCTTCTAAATGCATTGACACACACATATGAGTTTATACAGACATGAACACACATGCACGCTATGCACACACATAAAAAGGTGACTTAAATAGCAAAAACAAAACAAAACAAAACCCCAAACAAACATTATTCTGAACCTTTACGTGTAAAGCAGAATAAAAGGGCATCTATCTATGCTTGAAGATGTGATGGTGGTCTGGTGGGAGTGGCCTTAGCCCAAGGTATATATGGAGTCCGTGTGCCTTGGAAACCCCAAGAAAGCCATAGTTCTCCCTTTCCTAAGAGCTCATGTTGTGAAGTGGGAGTGTCCCAGCGGCCCAGCTTCCATCCCACTTAATGTGTGGCTGCGTGTGGTCAGGTCCGGGGAACAGGCGCAGAGGCCCTGAGCTGCCTTATGTGAGCCACCCTTTCACCCCCCCTCAGTGCCCTCTGCTGCAGTGGGGGCTCGTGGGCAGCCTTCACTGAGTGCTGTTACCTGCTAGTCCACCCTGAGCTTGACTTGAGCAGCCCGCAAAGTGGGCTTCTGGGCTGTTCTAACATCATAGGGCTCAGAGCCCTCCTCTCTGAGTGCACTCTGGGCTTCTTCCTGCCATTCTGAGTTTTTAAAGAAATGTGTGTTGTTCATAAGGTACATACATACATACATGAGGTCAGGTCTAACTCACTATGATCTTCTTACTTCAGCCTCCTGAGTGCTGGGATTAAAGGCGTGCACCACCATGCCTGGCTTAAATGTATATTATGTTTTAAAATCTCTGTGCCTTGAAGAAAATTTGAAAAAGACAGAAAAGCACAAAGATTAAAATAAAAATTATCTGTAATCTCATATTGTGAGGGGATGTAGAAACAATCACTGTTCACATTATATATGTCTTCCTTTTGTTCTCTTTTCCTAGTCAAGTTCCCCACCCCATATATTCCTATCTGCATTTACCTGTTCCATCCCTCTATATTGTAACCAAATAGAAAGTACACTTATCAGGACTCTTGGTGGCAAGAGATAGAAGGTCTAATTAGCTAAACAGAACAGGCTGTTTATTGGTAGGAAAATTCCCATCTGTGGAAATGACTGGGCCTCAGGGACAGCTGGCTTTAGGACCATCCATGACATCCCTCTCTTGTCTCTTGTCTCTGTGTCTGTCTTTGGGCTGAATTCATTCTCTAGTTATCTGTCACTATGATATTGGGTCCATGGTTGCAGACCATTGTGGGCAAAACATTTTAGCTCCTATTTCTCCAGAGAGGTAAGAAAGTTATTTTTCAACAGTTGGGCAAATTTTAATAAGGAGTTGTGCATCTGGCTTTACATGGACACTGGGGAATCAAACTCAGGTCGTTAGGCTTTGCAGGGAAGTGCCTTTACTGCTGATCCATCTCTTTCTAGCCCCGGCATGACATTTTATAAGAAGGACAGTGGTGATGGTGGTGGTGGTGGTGGTGATGGTAACTAACAGAACTGGTCTCCACAGGTACAGAGTGACCACTGTAAAGCAGCAAGAAATGGCACGATGGCTTGTGCAGGTCATTCCAGGGCCAAATGGGAACTAGACAAGCCAGAACAAAAACACAGCAAAGGAGATCTTCTAATCATTTTGGCTTTTGAATCATACAAATGTATTTGCTCTTTAAAATGAACAGAGCCGTTTCTGTCCAGGACAGTGAGCCATTCTGGAATTAGATAGCAGTGGTGGTGTGCAACGCTGAGCAGATGGTGGCACTGAATATACCTTAAAATGGTTAAGATAGCTTGTGCTATCACTGTGTAACCATATTTTTTTAAAAAATTGGAAAAAAAAGAAAAAAAAAAAGAGATTGCTCAGTGGTTAAAGGCTCTTGCTTGCAAAGCTTATTGGCCTGGGGTTCAATTTCCCAGTACTCATGTAAAGCTAGATGCACAATGTGGTACTGTGTCTGGAATTGGTTCTCAGTGGCAGGAGGCCCTGGCCTGCCCATTCTCTCTTAAGTAAATAAATTTTTAAAAATCTTTATTTATTTACTTGACAGAGAAAGAGGGAGGGAGAGAGAGAGAGGCAATGGGTTCACAGGACCTCCAGCCCCTGCAAACGAACTCCAGACACGTGTGCCCCCTTGTGCATCTGGCTAATGTGGGTCCTGGGGAATCAAACCTGGGTCCTTTGACTTTGAAGGCAAATACTTTAACTGCTAGCCATCCCTCTAGCCCTCAAATAAATAAAATTTAAAAATATATATAAAAGAAAAAAAGTCCACCTATACTGTGGGGATAAAGTGAGAAGGATGTACTTAGGTTGGGGGAATAGTCACCTCCTTGAGGTTGGAAGATATGACAGGTACCTTACTGACTATGATGTTTGGCTCTCTCCTTTCTGACTAACTAGACATTTTTGCTTTTTAAAAATTTTTTTTTGTTTATTATTTATTTATTTGAGAGCAACAGACACACAGAGAAAGAGGCAGACAGAGAGAGAATGGGCACATCAGGGCCTTCAGCCACTGCAAAAGACTCCAGATGCTTGCTCCACCTTGTGCATCTGGTTTATGTGGGTACTGTGGGAATTGAGCCTTGAACCGGGGTCCTTAGGCTTCACAGGCAAGTGCTTAACCACTAAGCCATCTCCAGCCCACATTTATGTTTTTTTTTTAAAAAAATATCTTACTTATTAGAGAGAGAAAGAGGGAGAGGGAGAATGGACACACCGGGCCTCTAGCCACTGTAAATAGACTCCAGATACATGAGCCATCTTGTGCATCTGGCTTACATGGGTATGGGGGAATCGAACCGGGATTCTTAGGCTTCGCAGACCAGTGCCTTAACTGCTAAGTCATCTCTCCAGCCTGACATTTATGTTTTAGTGAAGACTCCTAAGGACCAAAACTTCCTTGTTTCCAAGAGAGGAATGGTTGGAATTTTAGAGAAAAGTTTACTCCTTCTTTCTGGGTAAAACTGACCTGTCTTTTCCTGGGAGAGTTAAACTCTCTTCACTGTGGCCCAACTGGGGAAAATGGGAAGCTTCTGAAAGGCAGATCTGAACATCTTATCTCCAAAGGGTCCCTGATGCCTCTATTTGAGAATGTATTTCATGTACATGTCTAAGAATGACCAGGAAGGGAAGGGGAAAGAGGTGGAGGGAGGAAGGAGAGCATGGGTTAGACTCAAGATTGACAGCTGTGCCCTGGTAAATCTAAGGCTGAAGGCTGGATTTTGGAAGAGGGGAAGGAGGTGGGGAGGGAGGGAGGGAAGGAGAGTGAATATAAATCATTGGCCGAATCTAGGCATGGTCAGCCACCCATCCTGGAAACATCCTGAACACTTTCCCTAATTCTGTTTGCCCCCACCCCGTGTCCACGGGCAGCCCTCCCCCTGTAGTTTGATGATGTTCACAGGGCTTTCTCTGTCCTCCCTCCTCCAAGTCCTTGGGGTTTCTCTCCACCTCCCAGTTAGCCCAGCTGTCTCTTTCTCCCTGTGTCCTCACACCCTTCCTCTTCTTGCCTTGGGTGGCCCCCCTTCGATGTCCCATCTCTTTCATCCTGGCTTCCCAAACTCATCCCTCCCGTGGCTGCTTCACCTCTGCTGCTTAGGCCTAAACTTCTGGAAGCATTTCTGACTTCTCAGCCTTGCTCTTCTCCACATCTCATGTGCCAGCAATTTCAGTCACTCTGCCTTCATAATTCATCCAGAGTTGGACACATCCCACTCTCTCCTGTGCTGCCACTAGAGTCACGTCCATCATCAGCCTTCACCTGGGCTATTAAGATGACTTTTCAGCTGGCCTCTTACCTGCCAGCCTTTGTCTCATACTGTCCATTCTTGATCCTTAAAACATTACTTCTGCCAGGTGTGATGGCGTATGCCTTTAATCCCAGCACTCAGGAGGGAGAAGTAGGAGGATCACCATGAATTCAAGGCCACCCTGAGACTGCATAGTTAATTCCAGGTCAGCCTGGGTCAGGGTGAGACACTACCTCAACATACTAAAAACCAAAAACCAAACAAACAAAAATATATTTATTTGCAAGGGGAGAGAGAGAGAGAATGAAAATGAATAGGAATGGGTACACCAGGGCCTTTACCCACTGCAAATGAACTCTATATGCATGCACCACTTTGTGCAGCTGGATTTATGTGGGTACTGGGGAATCAAACCTAGGTCATTAGGCATTACAGGCAGGTGCCTTAACCACTGAGCCATCTCTTCAGCCCTAGCCTAGTATTCTTTAAAAATTTTTTAAAATTTTATTTAGCTGGGCGTGGTGGCACATGCCTTTAATCCCAGCACTTAGGAGGCAGAGGTAGGAGGATTGCTGTGAGTTTGAGGCCTCCCTGAGACTACATAGTGAATTCCAGGTCATCCTGAGCTAGAGCTATAGCGAGACCCTACCTCGGAAAACCAAAAAAAAATTAATTTAATTTATTTATTTGAGAGACAGAGACAGAGAATGGGCGCGCCAGGGCCTCTAGCTACTGTGAACAAACTCCAGATGCATGTGCCATCTTGCACATCTGGCATACGTGAGTACTGGGGAATTGAACCTGGGTCCTCAGGCTTCACAGGCGCTCATCTTAATTGCTAAGCCACTTCTTCAGCCTCCTAATCTATTTAGTGTTCTTACCTTGGACATAGGTTCTACGTGAGCGACCACTGTGAGCTGTCTGCCTTTGGTTTCTGTTCTTTAACATTGTTCACTCTGTCAGCCACACTGGCCTCTTAGCTATTCCTTGACCAGAAAAGATTTCTGCCTCAGAACCTTTTTTCTGGTTGTTTCTTCCACCTAGAATGTTCTTCCTTAGCTAACCCTTTCGATTTTGCTCAACATGTCACCTTGTTAAGATCTCTGCTCTGTTTAAGTAAATTTACAATCTTTTCTATTTTTGTTGATCACATTTCTCACCAGTTGATATTCTTCACATGTAAAGTCTTTACACAATCCAGTATGTATTTTCTTCATTAGGATCTAAGTTCCACAGTGACAGGTCTTTGTTTCATTGCCTGCTCTTGCTCCAGTGCCCAGAACAATACCTGGCATTTAGACAATGAGCAATAAAAATGTTGCTAATGAATGTGTGAAGTTTGGTCTTTGTGGTAAGGGGTAGGGGAAGCCCTTTCAAGACCTCCTCAGGGGTCTCCTGATCACACTGGTATATTGAAGGGCTACTTGAGTTCCTGGGGTTTTAGGGTGGGATTTGGATATCAGCCAAGGTGATGCCAGTGACTTGGAGATGATGGGGCTGGTGTGGGGAGATGTTGGTGGACCTCATGAAAATATGGGTGGCAGATGGAAGGGCTGTTGATTTGAGAGCATGCCTCTCTAATTTTCATGTGCACACAGGTCCCTTGGCATCGTGGGAAGTGCAGGTTAGTGTGCTGTGTGCCCAGGCTGCCTTGCTGTAGATGTACTTTGCATAGGGAGGGCTATGTTTGAAGGATGAGGCCTAAGAACTGGCAACATGTGGTGCCTGTCATTGAGAGAGGAAGAAGAACAGACTGGGGAATGATGGGGTTACTTTCAGACACGTTGGGTTGGAGGTGTCTGTGAAACCCCAAGAAGAGAGTGTCCAGGTGGTGTCTGCAATTCAGTGGGAGGCGGAGGCCTGGGCTGGAGGTGGAAAATGGGGAGTTGTCTTAGGGTCAGAGGAAGCAGTTCTTGGAGAGGGCAAGTGTGAGTGGCTTGGACTGGGGACCTGAGAGCCCCCTTCTCCCTGTGACAATCACTGGAACTAGAATGACAGGTACATTGTCCAGACAAGGCCATTGGTCAGGACTGCCAATGATGAGGGACTTGTAGTAGGCATTTTCCCCTGGCTCAAAAAGCACTGGGTTGGGCCTGGGCTTTGCTTGTGCAATAGCCCCTTGCCCTGTGGGAAGCCTGCTGGGATGCCAGGCAGCTCTGGGTTCTCCAGGGAGTAGGACATTCTTTGGTTTGGGTGTACCTGTCCTGCGGGCCAGCGCTGGAGCATTGGAGGGTCCTTGTAGCCCAAGAGTTTCACTGTGGACTTGGGCAAACCTAGTGCAGATCCCACTTAGACACTTGGTAGCTGGGTGACCTGACCTTGAGCAGGTCACTTCCTTCTTCCTGGGCTTCTGTTTCTCTGTTTGAAAGAGACTTAAAAGTACCCTCTTCCTTCAGTAGCTGTGAGGCTCGTTGAGACAGCACATGTGATATTGTGCTCAGAGAATGGTGCTGGCTCATGCCTAGCAAGGTTGCAAGCTGTCACTGCGGAGCGGGTACAATCGGTCAGGCCCTGGTCCTGCCTACTCCTCTCCTTTCCTTCCCTGAATGCACCTGGCCTGGTCCTGTCTCTCAGCCCGTCTTACACCGAGGGACCCTCTTCCTCCTTGGTCCTCTCCTTGGCTAGAACTTGGATTAACCTCCATTGGTTTCTCTTGCTTGGAGCCCCACAGACACCCATGTGTTCAAGCTAGTCACTTTTTAAAAACATATATTTTAGCTGGGCGTGGTGACGTACGCCTTTAATCCTAGCACTCAGAGGCAGAGGTAGGTGGATTGCCAGTGAGTTCGAGGCCACCCTGAGATTACAGAGTGAATTTCAGATCATCCTGGGCTAGAGCTAGACCCTACCTAGAAAGACCAAAAAAATATGTATCTATATTATTTATGAGAGAGAGAGAGAGTGCACCAGGGCCTCCAGCCACTGCAAATGGACTCCAGATGCATGCACCCCCTTGTACATATGGCTTACGTGGGTCTTGAAGAATCGAACAGGGATCCTTTGGCTTTGCAGGCAAATGTCTTAACTGCTAAGCCATCTCTCCAGTCCCAAGCTAGTCTCTTTTTCCCCTCTTGAGCCTGATGCTAAGCTTGGGGACAGTGTCTCCAGTGAGATTCTGAGAAGGTCCTCGCAGCTGGGTAATGCTGAGGGTCCAGAGGGAACAAGGCAGGGCTGCTCATTGCCCCCTGGCAGTCACAGTTCAGCAGGAAGACAGGTATTGAGCAGATCATTGCAGACCTTAGGTGGAGATGTAGGGTATGAATGGAGGTCTGGAGGGTAGTGGCTGTATAGGCAGGGAGAAGTGTATGCTATGGACTGATGAGAACGTGAGGAGTTGCTAACCATGCGGACTGGCTGAGGCAGGCGAGGAGAGCAAGAGGAGGGCTGGAAGATGCAGCTGCCAGGGGCCATTGGGATGTGGGGTCCTTGAAGGCATGTCAGAAGATTGGCTTAATTAATCCTGAAAGTGGGAGAGAGCCCTTGGAAGGAGGATAACAATCTACTTTAGTTTTGGTTTCACTTAAAATTTTTAAAAATTACATTTATTTGAGGGGGGGGGTGGGGAGGGAGGGAGGGAGAGTATGGGCGCACCAGGGCCTTCAGCCACTGTAAATGAACTCTAGATACATATGCCACCTTAAATATTTGGCTTATGTGGGCCCTGGGGAATTGAACCGGGTCCTTTGGCTTCACAGGCAAATGCTTTTAACTGCTAAGCCACCTCTCCAGCCCCACTTTTTTTTTCTTCCAAGGTAGGGTCTCACTTTAGTCAAGGTTTGCCTAGAGCTCACTCTGTAGTCCCAGGCTGCCCTTTTTATAAAAAATATTTTTATTTATTTATTTATTTAACGGAGAAAGAGGGGTGGGGAGAGAGAGAATGAATGGCCATGCCAAGGCCTCCAGCCACTGCAAATGAACTCCAGATGTGTGTGCCCCCTTGTGCATCTGTCTAATGTGGGTTCTGGGGAATAGAGCCAGGATCCTTTAGTTTTGCAAGTAAACACCTTAGCTGCTAAGCTGTCCCTCCAGCCCCAAGGCAGGCCTTTTACTCACAGTGATTCTCCTACCTCTGCCTCCTGAGTGCTGGGATTAAAGGCCTGAGCCAGCACTCCTGGCAGTTTTCACTTAAAAAAAAAAAGTCTAGCTCAGCATGGTGGCACATGTCTTTAATCCCAGCACTCGGGAGGCAGAGGTAGGAGGATTGAGGTGAGTCCGAGGCCACCCTGAGACTACATAGTGAATTCCAGGTCAGCCTGAGTGTCTCCTACTTTGGAACACCAGAAAAAAAGAAGTCTTTTGAGCGGAAGTTTAGCAATGTACTGTAGGTTAGCTTCAGACTCATCAGCTGATCCGGCCAGGTTTTGAACTTGAAATCTTTCCTCCCTTGAGTGCTGGGATTAAAGGCATGAACCACCGTGTCATGCAAGGGTTCAACCTTCCTCCGCTCCCATAAATTACATGTAGTACACAAGTTACTGTTTTAAGCATTTTATGACTTAACAATCCTGTGGCAGTAAGTATGTTCTCAATGTTGTGCCAGCACCGCCTCCATTCCTCTCCAGAACTTCTCATTATCCAAATAGCAGCTTTGGCGCCTTGAGCGGGTCCCTGTCTTTCCCTCCTGCCTCTGGAAGTCACCTCTCTACTTCCTGTCTCAATGGTTTTGCTTATCCTGGGCATTTCATAGTAAATGGAATCATGTGATTTGTAGTCTTCTGTGGCTGGCTTCTTTTATTTAGAATAACATTTTTGCGGTTCACCATGTCATAATGTGTTAGTACTTTATTCTTATTTAAGGCTGAATAATAGCCCATTGTGTGGCTGTACCACATTTTGTTTATCCATTCACCCATGCGTACACACTTAGGTTGTTCCCACCCTTTGGCCATGGTGAATAGCGTTGCTAGGGACGTTGGTGTACACGTTTTTGTTTGAACACCTGTTTTCAATTCTTCTGGCCTGGAATCGCTGGGTCACATGGTAACTCTATGTTTAACTTTGGAGGAGCTGCCAAACTGGTTTCCAAAGAGGTCGCACTTCTGGCGTGATCACTGTGTCTCCTTCAGGGAGAATACACTGGGGTGGAGGTGTGCATGCAGGGGATGGAGATGGGTTAGGATGTGGATGCTGTCATCTGAGTAAGAGGTGATGGAGTGACGGGTCAGAGCAGATTAGGAGGTACTGAGGACTAAGTGATATCCTGGAGATCTGGGGTGAGGGAAGTGGGGGTTTCAACATGGCCTATTCATGTTATGTCCCCAGAGGTTAGCATTGTGCTGGCACATGGGCCATGCTTTTATTCTGGTGAATGAATGACAGATACCTAAGGGGAAGGAGTGAGGACTTCAGTGCTCTTGTGCCCTAACTGAAGGCCCCTCACATGCCCTCCTCTACTGGTGTTCTTGTCTGAGAGGAGAGGCTTGGGGGGGGAGCGGGGAGCCTTTGGCAGCCTGTCTTCTGGGGGAAGCTGCAGGTTATATTAGGCACAGTAGGTTAGGTTGGGGACTGGTTCTTCAAGAGCATGTCAGAATCAACCCTAACTGCCTTCCTCCCTTCTTCCTTTCCTTTCCTTCTCTTCTTTTGTATAGTGCTGTGGATGAACCCAAGTCCTGCATCCTAGACAGGTGCCCGATTACTGAGTATACCCTAACTTCATTCTCTATTTCAGTGTCTCCTGACTCTTGAGGGAATATGTGGGCAGGACCAGGAGTGGCGGCGGAGAATGGCCTTTTGTATGATCTGGTGGATGACCCTGTGGGTGTGGTCTGAATTAGTAGCTCTGAGGGCTAGCAAAGCCTTTTTTGAGCCCTCTCATGGTTTAGAAAACCAGTATTTTCAGTCTGCAGCTTGATGGGCTACCAAACACAGTTCCCTCCAGGAAGTACCCGGGGCATTCAGGGTTTTTCTCTGTTTTCCACACTCTCCTCAGGGTTCTAGAAGGAGCCCCACAGCCCTGGTGCAGCTTTCTGTGTGCGGTTCTTGTTAAGAGTTCTTCCCATGGGCCTGTGCTCTGCCTGCCTGCCAGGCCTTCTCCAGCTCGGCAGCCTTCCCAGTGACGGGCTTTGGCTCTGATGGGGAGCAAAGTACCTTCTATCTAAAAACTTTCTGTATTGTCTGCCTTTTCTTTTTTTTTTTTTAAATTTTTATTTATTTATTTATTTATTTGAGAGCGACAGACACAGAGAGAAAGACAGATAGAGGGGGAGAGAGAGAATGGGCGCGCCAGGGCCTCCAGCCTCTGCAAACGAACTCCAGACGCGTGCGCCCCCTTGTGCATCTGGCTAACGTGGGACCTGGGGAACCGAGCCTCGAACCGGGGTCCTTAGGCTTCACAGGCAAGCGCTTAACCGCTAAGCCATCTCTCCAGCCCCCGTCTGCCTTTTCTTTATCTCTCCATCTACCCAAATTCTCTCTTACCTCTCTCCTTTTCTGTTTTCTATCCTCATTTTCCTTTCTCTCTCTCTCCTTTTGGTTTTTCGAGGTAAGGTCTCACTCTAAGAGCCCAGGCTGACCTGGAATTCACTATGTATTCTCAGGGTGGCCTTGAACTCACAGTGATTCCCCTACTTCTGCCTCTCGAATTCTGGGATTAAAGGCGTGCGCCACCATACCCGGCTTTAGTTTTCCTTTCTTTCCTCCTCTGTGTTCTGTAAATCTGTAAAGCAAAAACTTATTATTATTTTTAACAAATCTTATTTATCTGTTCTATCTGCAGGAGCAGGATAAAAATGGCTTGCTTTGGAACTGGCTTTTGAGCTTTGAGCATCAGCCCCATTCCTGCTGGCCAGAGGCAACTGGCGTACAGTAGCAGGTAGCTTTCAGGTGGCCTTGGGCCTTACCAGCCTGGCCTCCGATGTTCTGACCCAGATGTGCATGTGGGTAGCCCTTTCCCTCTGTCCTCTGCTTATCAGAGAGACCCAAAAAAGACCAGAGGGGATTAGAAACTTCAGTCAGCCTTTGACCAACAGGAAGAACTGGACAAGCCACTGTGGTGGCCCCCCCCCCCCCCCCCCCCCCCCGCCTGGGTGGACAGTGGGCTTCCATGAGAGACAGCCTCTGACTAGTTCTGTCCCAGGGGAGGGGATGTGTTCTTTTCCTCGCAAGTCAGGAATTGATTGTTCAGCCCTGTGTGTGCTGGTAGGTATCAGAAGCTTCTGGTTTGTTTTGCAAGTGAGAACCACTCTCCACTGGCAGGGAGCGGGAAGGAACAGATAAAACAAGTGTAAGTCAGTCCGTGTCTTGCTGCGGCTGGGAGAATGTGAGAGGGAGAGCTCAGGGACCCCCCCCCCCCCGCCTGTGTCCTTCCATTGGCCCGTTTTCCTTCATTCACCATCCGCTTGCATATGCCAGAAGGCTCAGCCATGCCTTCTAGTTAGCTGCTGAGTTCAAGGTCTAGTTGCTGCACTGACTAGGTGTGCTTCCTTTAGCCAGCATTCAGTGTTGCCAAACATTAGCTGGCTCCATGCCTGGTCCTGGTCAGCCTCATAAAACTGTTGGGCAGAGAAGGTGTCCATAATAAACGTATAAACACACACACTGCAGATTGTTACAGTTTTGGTCTTCTGTATCTGTAGGAACCACATTCCTGAGTTCAACCAACCACAGATCCAAATTATTTGAAAAAAAAAAATTGTTCTGCGTATCTGCAGCTTTTCTTCTTTGCATTATTACTTAAGCAATATAATTACATACATTTGCATTGTATTAGGCATTACAAGTAAACTAGAGATGGCTTAAATTAGAAAGGAGGATGTGTCTAGATTATATGCAAATGAATAATTTTTGAGGGCCTGTGGTATAGGAATGCCATCCTAGATGCTGTGTGGAATGGTGAGACAGTTCCTGCCCTCTAAGTGTTTACAGCCTGGCCTGCAATTAGAACCTTTACTGGAAGGATCTGGCTGGAAGGCCTTCATCATGCATTCTTCTGGGGCACTAACTCAGCAGCTCCCAAGTTCTTCATTCAACACATAGTCTCCAGATGCTTGAAGGAGCCAGGTGACCTGTGGGGCTGGAACATGTTCGAGGCCAGCAGAAGTGGAGCCAGGTGCCCCACCGAGTTCTGAAGAGCTGACCAGTCCCTCCACAGGACAGGGTTCTGTACTCCTCTATTTGGCTGCATCTTCTGTCCCTGCACCAAGTTCTGTGAACGGGGGCTCAAGTAGTATCTGTTTACTTGATGATTTTTGGCTGCCCTAGGAGTGGCCTCTTCTTGTCACCATTTGGCCTTGCAAAGTGGGGCAGAGTGTGGATCTGGGAGGGGGAGACGGAAGCCCTGGGCAGAGACCCTTCATCCTCAGTGGCTCCAGCTGCCTTCTGAGGCTGACTTCATGCCCCCAGGGAGAAGAACGCTGCTTCCCCTGGCAGACCCTTTCAGCATTATTGGTATTGATGTATCATCTTGTCACTTATGTGACCAGGGCAGCTGGAAGTGATTCAGCAGGAAGGCTGAAATGCCAGCCTTTTCTCAGCCCTGATTCCCTGTGGCAGGTGCCTGCTCTGCTCTGGGGCCTGGCACTCTGGTTTGACAAGTTGCTTCAGAAAAGCAGAAGGCAGATGTGGCAGGACCCCACCCTGTACCCAGGCCACTTCATTAGATGCCTCTGGATTCTTTGAATGTTTTCCCTGTGGTGAGTATGTATTAATATTTATAGTGAAATTCAAAGATCAGAAATAGAATGATGGGAACCAGGGCCTTCGACATGTTAGGCGATCCCTCGACCCCTGAGCTATGTATGTCCTAAGCCCTTAAGACAAGGTCTCCCTATACAGCCAAGGCTGACCTTGAGTTCACAATCTGTTTGCTGCCTCCTCTCAAGTGCTGAGATTACAGGCATGTGCTGCCATGCCTGGCTTGGAAGGATTTTTGATAGGATTTTGCATTTTGCAAATGAAAAAAAATAATAGTTTCATAAAACAAGATAATGCTCATTTCATGCACTTTCCCAAGCAGAGTTGCTTTTGGACCTTAGGCTTATATCTAGGAAGGTGCTACCAGAGACTTTTCACTGTCCTTTACCCAACAGAGGGATGAATGAGTGCATCCAGGGCCTCAGCGCACCAGGAACAGATATGAACCCCCCAGAGCTTGCTCTCCAGGATTATTTAGAATCCTATCTCTGCCATATACTTGCCGTGGGAACTTCTACAAGTCAACCCTTGAGCCTCAGTTTCTTCGTCTCCGTTGAGAGACTAATTCATTATCCCATATGGTTGTTGAAAAGACTAAATTAAATAACATGTGCAAAGGATTTAATATACTGTTAGGTAAACGTTAGCCAATTGGGTGATGATGGTAGTGTCTCTGTCAGGGGTATGGAGAGGAGGAGGCTAAGGTGAAGGGTAATGTGAGGTCAGTAACAGGTCACACTAGCTAGGAAATGGATGAACTCTGCCTCAGAATGTTGAGCAGATAGTTGAGTTGGTCAAGGCCACAGTGGTAAGCAGACCAGTTGCAGTGGAGGTGAGGCTCAGATGAACCCTCCAGCTCTCAGGATCTGTGAGCTTTTTATGTGTTTATTCATTTTCCAGTCCACTCAGTGCCAGCATGGTGCAGGAGGCAGCCAGTGGGCAGGGTGCCCAAGAGAGAACAGCTGGCAGGGTCCTCAACTCTAGCTGGGTCAGGGTGTTGGCCTGTGTGGAGATGGGGCTTTCTGCTTACCCAGTGGCGTGGTCTGCCTTTCTCATGAATCTCCTAGGGCACAGGGTTCTTTAAGATCTGCCAGGACTTCTTCCTTCCTTGGTGTCCTTAAGAAAGAGGCCAGTGTTGGGAGGAGGCAGACACATGCTGTCCTTGAATTTGACTCATTTGTAGTGGGTTTGAGTGTATTTTGAGGTGAAGTGGCAGGTCTGGTCCCTGGGGTCTGAGTCTGCTGTGCTTGGCCACAGACAGAGCCCCTTGCCCTTGACATTCCTCTTCCATTGATGGACCATGGTCACAAACAAGGCAGGGTAAGCATGAGGATGGCCTCGTGCCCTGTCTCTGTGCTGGAAAACAACTCCAGATGCCTGTCTTTGTAATGAGTGAAACTTGTGCAGATAGGGAAAAAACTATTGCCTATTTTTTTCCAGTTAGGTTTTTATTTATTTATTTGAGAGGTGGCGGGGGGGTGGGGAGTGAATGGGTGTACCAGGGCCTCCAGGCACTGCAAATGAGCTCCAGTCGCATGTGCCACCTGGTGCCACTGGCCAATGCGGGTATTGGGGAATGAAACCTGGCAAGCGCCTTAACTGCTAAGCCATCTCCCCAGTCCTGGGAAAAACTAATTGACTGGACCAGACATATTTACCTTGAAATGCTTTCATCTGTCCACACTGAGACTGTTACTTAGTCTGAACCCTAGTCTGATATGTCACTGCATAACGACTTACTCAGAAGGGTTCAGAGTTGAGAGAGTCATAGAGCAGAGTGGAGTGGCGGTTTAGCTGGGAGGCTGGCCCGCCCTGGGCTCGGTGACTGCCAGCACTTACAGACTGCTGAGTGGCTTCTTCAGTACTCAGTGTTCACTTCTGACAGTGTCAATATTGTTTGTTAAGAACTCATGGAACATGTCAGTTATAATTCCTTACTTGATAGCTTTTCACTTGGAGGTAGTGATTAATTCATATTTCTAGCATAGCATGATTTTCTATATATCTCTTATTTTACTTTTTTTTAATCATCTCAACTTATTCTATCATAATTCATTTAATAGCTTTTCTTCTCAAAGCTTGCACTTTCAGGGCTGGAGAAGTGGCTTAGTGGTCAAGACACTTGCCTATAAAGACCCAAGTTTAATTCTCCAGGACCCACATAAGCCAGATGCATCATGTGGCTGAGTTCATTTGCAGTGGCTAGAGGCCCTGGCACACCCATTCTCTAATAATAAAATTTTCTAAGAATAAAATTTTTTTTTAAATCTTTTACTTTTAGATATTCTGTGCATTTCCATTTGTCCAGCAAGAGACCTTACTTTGAGAACCTTCTATGCTTGAACAAACAGTTGCTTTTCAATAGTATCTTCCCCAGAAAGGATGTAAAATGTATAAAAAGGATATTTAGGATATCTTTATTTTACTCTCATACTTAGTTGATAGTTTTCCTGGGTATATAATTTTATACTCAAATGCTTTTTTAAATGTTTTTTATGTATTTGACAGAGAAAGGGGGAGAAAGAAAGAGAGAGAGGGGGGAGGAGAGGGGGAGAGGGGGAGAGGGAAGGAGGGAGGGAGGGAGAGAAAATGGGTGAGCCAGAGCCTCCAGCCACTGCAAATGAACTCCAGACAACGTGTGCCCCCTTGTGCATCTGGCTAACATGGGTCCCGGGGAATCGAATCTGGGTCCTTTGGCTTTGCAGGCAAGCGCCTTAACTGCTAAGCCATCCCTCCAGCCCTATACTCAAATAATTTTGAAGAGTATTACATCATCATCATATGCTATACTCTGGAGTGGGTGTGGAGAGGTTTAATGATGAGCAGCTTCTTGTTCCTTTGTATGTGGCATGTGGTGGTATTGCTCTCTGAAGCCACTGAGCATTTACCCATGTGTTCTGAAATTTCCTGAGACTGGGGTAGATCTTGTGTTGTTCATTATCCTGGATATTTGGTGCACTGAGAGGCTTAAAACCTTCAGGCCTGGGAAATGTTTGTGTCTTCTTTCTCTGATAATATTCTCCCATTATGGCGAAATACCAATTTTATAAATATGGTGAACTAATCATTTAAAAAAAAACTTGTGGATTAGGAACTCAGCCAGAGCATGTTGAAGATGAATGCTTGTCTGTTTCTTCTCAGTGTCTGTGACTGCATCTTGGGCAGCTTGGATGCTTGGAGATGTCTGGGATGCTCTGCTAGAGCTGTATATTAGGGGCCTCTGCTCTGGCTTGGTTCCCAGGTTCTCCTCAGGTCAAGTTCTATGCCTGGAATGTCTGAGGTAGTTTCTTATGTGCAGAGACTGAGATGTCTGGGACATCTGAGTTGCCTGGGCATCTCTGTCCATGTGGACAGCATTAGCATGTCAAGTGTGGTGGTTTGATTCACGTGTCCCCCATAAACTTAGGTCTTCTGAATGCTAGAGGCCAGCTGATGGCATTTGGAAATTAAAGCCTCCTGGAGGGAGTGTACTGTTGGGGGCAGATTTATGGGTATTATAGCCAGTTTCCCCTTGCCAGTGTTTGGCACACTCTCCTGTTGCTATTGTCCACCTTATGGTGGCCAGGGATCGATGTTCATCCTCTGGTCATGTCATTGTTTCCTCTTGACATGGAGCTTCCCCTTGAATCTGTAAATCAAAAAAAAAAAATTTTTTTCCCTCACAAGCTGCTTTTGGTCAGGTGATTTTTGTCAGCAATGAGAAACTGACTGCAACATCAAGCCTAATCAGTCAGACTTCGTATGTGCTGGCTAGCTTTCCCTAAAGTAAATGTTCCTAGAGGTCAAGGTGTAGTTGCAAGTATTTCTGTGACTCAGCTTTGGAGGTTAAGTAATGTTATTTATGTTCCGTTATCTTGGTCAAAGCTGAGTCATGGGGCCAGCTCTGATTTAAGGTAAGGGCACTGCACAAGGGCGTTGGTATCAAGAGATGTGCTCCACCAGGAGGCGAACTCTGGAGGCTACTGTCACCGCCCTTTCTTTTTTCTGTTACCTCTTTCTGGAACTGTTAGTGGGATAATATTGGATCATCTGATATTTTAATTTTCAATCTTTTAGTTCTTTTTTTTTCTGGAGAAACTTAATTAATTCAGACTATCAATCATTCTCTCTTCTTTCTGGTCTACCTCCCTCTTTTTTTTTATTCTTTTGTTTTCATGCTAGGCAAATGCTGTATCACTAAAGTATATCTTCAGCCCCAAAATTACATTTCTCATTTCTTTTTTTTTTTTTTGACAGAGCCTCACATACCCCATGCTGGCCTCAAACTATGTAGCTAAAGATGACCTTGAACTTCTGACCCTCTTACCTCCACCTCCCAAGGCCTACATTTTTTTTTTTTTTCATGCAAAATCCTACTTTTACCAGCTGCAAGAAAAACTTTATCAACTTTTGGCACAGAACATAGCCACCTTCAAACATAATTTAATTACTTGTGGACATATATGAAACCTTACCTTAAAAACAATAGTTTCAAAAATGATGTTACAATATAAAACCACAACAAAAGGTGTGCAAATAGACATTTATATTGGCTAGTAAAGGCAGTGGGAGGAAGGGGCAACACATTTTAGAAAACAGCTCCTGAAGCCACTATTTACAGTTCTGCTTTAAGCGTTCAGTACCAGTGGAGAGGAGGGACATCTCCTTTTGAACAGCTGACCCAGTGGGACGCATGGGTAAGAACAAGGGTGGGCATAATCTGCCAGCAAACTGGAACTCCAAGATAGTTAAGACAGTTGTCACGTGGTATACATGAATTTGGAAAAGGCGTGTGCACCTGCCTCTGAAGCTGTGTGTCGAACAAAATTTGTCCACAGCTCTAGGTCCTCAAACTTTCCCTGGACTATGTGCATTACTGCGGCTGAGACAGAATTATTATAGCTACAATTTTGTTTATTTCTACCTCCACATTATTTTGGAAGCAAAGAAATCCATGGCTCAATAATGATGCCTTTGTGCACTCCACCCTGCAACAGAATTCAAGCGCACAGGGGGTATGTTTGTGAGCACCCACGTGCACAATCCACCACCTTCCCTGTGCCTCTGCCTGAGTTGCAATCTATTTAGACCAGTGCTTCTCAATGAGGAATGCGTTTGGTACCTATGGGACACTTCACAACTTCGAAGGACAGTTTGGATGTCACAACTAGGAGTGCTTCTGTCATCTGTTTGGTAGATACCAATGCACAGGACAGTCACAGTCCCCAGAAGTGATGATCTAGCCCCAAATGTTGGGGAGGCTGAAGCTAAGAACCTTGATTAAGTAAATGCTGAGTTGTTCATGTAGTTTCCCTGCTGGTTCCTCAGGTTCATCTTATAAGATTTCTATGAAGACAATACTTAAAAAATGTTTAAAATCGTGTGTGTGTGTGTGTGTGTGTGTGTGTGTGTGTGTGAAGGGTGGTAGAAAGTAATGACCCTAATGATATGACAATCTTGGGGGAGCCCATTCCTGTGAGAGACTCCCCAGATATTTGAGTTAGCATGCATCCTTGTCTTAGCCTGGGTGGGTTGGGCTCTCACCTCTCGCATTAGCCGCCTCTTTCCTATGAGACGTGGTGGGCATGCTTCTCTGGGGGCCTGGGCTTGTCACATCATGGCATCTCCTGGGATAAAGGCTGTGTCACCCAGCATCCTGTATGTGTGAGCACTCATGCTACTTTGCCTTTAGGCTAGAGAGTTTCAGACTATTTGAGGATTTAGCTTAAAAACAGCGAAGTTCTGTGTTTTAGCCAATGAAATGCTGGGATCACATATATTCTTGATTTAAAAAAACGGTCACTTTGAATCAAGATTTTATTGGTTTTTCAAACAAAAAGAGTGTACACTGAGGGTAGAGATTTGTGGCTTCTTAACCAACACCGAGAAATCCCTATCCACGGCTGTAAGCAAACTATGGACTTAATTAAAATGAAGAGGTGGGATTAGGTTTTCATGGGACAGTAGTTCCTGGTCCTGGTACAAGCAGGTCTGACGAGAATAGGGACCCAGAGACCTTATAGTACAATTTGGAAGACTCTGGTTTCTAAGGTAATTTACTGTTTGAAATGTTCCAATTAAGATCCCAACTTCAGAACTGGTGTTTAAGATGCAGCAAGACAGGCTTTGGGATATTAAAGGCATGGGGGTTACAAAACAGAACATGCCCCCCCCCAGATTCTTCCAGAGGTGCACTGAGGTCATGTCACTGGGCAACAAGCCTCTGATGGCTGTGTCCCCCAGGCAACTGAGGAGGAATGTAATGCCCAGTGAAACCATCAGATAACCTGACCAATTCATCTTCCTATGCAGCATATGACTTGAGTATCTTTCAAAGTGCAGCCTTTCCACCCTGGATGTGGGTGGCCCGAGGCTACGGTCTCCCCCTCAGATGCCTCCTCATTCCTGGTCCCAGGGTCCCCCTTCAAAGCTCGCCAGGATGCCTGTACCTCTGGGGCGTGCACATGGCTTGAAGGATACTTGGGGCATGAACTATGTGCTTAGCGCAGTGCCCACCTTGCTCCTTCCAGGATAAGCTTTTTTTTTTTTTTTAAATTTTTGTTTTATGTTTATTTATTTATTTGAAAGTGACAGAGAAAGAGGCAGAGAGACAGAGAGAGAGAATGGGCACACCAGGGCCTCCAGCCACTGTAAACGAACTCCAGATGCGTGCGCCCCCTTGTGCATCTGGCTAATATGGGTCCTGGAGAACTGAGCCTTGAACCGGGGTCCTTAGGCTTCACAGGCAAGCACTTAATCACTAAGCCATCTCTCCAGCCCTCCCCTTTTTTTAAAGTTTAATTCTCTCTGAAATTTCCAGCTGTATGAAGAAGGGGATGGTAAGCTAGAAGTCTAGAGAACTGTCTACAGTGATGGACGATTCCCCCTGCTTCGATGCTGCCTCTAACAACAAAACAAAACACAAAACAAAACACAAAACCTGTTTTCCAAAAGCAAATCCCAACCCACCCACTTAAATGAACGCGGGTCCCCTGCAAACAGGGCAGGGAGTGCAGCAGCGGACCTTGAGCCCGGGGTGTGCCGGGCTGGGTTTAGCTCATGGGGAAGTGGTGCTCCCGCGCGTGATGTGGGACGAGAACTCGTACATGTCCTGGCTGTGGTAGCCGCACCTTGCACTTGAAGGGATCCCGGAAGCTGAGGCAGCCCATGAGCATGGTGTACATGACGTGATCCAGGAAGAGCACGTGGCATGGCTCGCGGCGATACACCTTCAGCGCTGGCCACCCAAGGCCTGCGTTTACAAGCATGTGTCACCATACCCAGTTTGTGCAGTGTTAGGGACGAAACCTAGGGCCTGTGCATGGTAGGCAAGCACTCTGTCAACCCCAGCCCTGATTTTCTCATTCCTAAGATCTCTTTGTTGTGTTCCACTTATTCTATTTTCATAAGATTTTCTCCTTTAGTTATGTACACAAATCTTGTCATCTCTCTGATGACACTAATTTATAGTGACTTTTTAAAAGTCTTTTTCAAGGCAGGGTCTCACTCTAGCCCATGCTAAACTGGAACTCACTCTGTAGCTCCAGGTTGGTCTCAAACTCCCTGCAACCCTCCCACTTTAGCCTCTGAAATGCTGGGATTAAAGGCATGCATCACCGTGATGCCTGGCTATGGTGACTTTTTGTTTGTTAGCTTTTGGTTTTTTTGAGGTAGGACCTCACTCTTGCCCAGGCTGACCTTCAATTCACTGTGTAGTCTCAGGGTGACCTTGAACTCACAGCAGTCCTCCTACCTCTGCCTCCTGAGTGCTGGAATTAAAGGTGTGTGCCATCACATCCGTTTTATAGTGGCTTTTTTGTTTAAAAAAACTTAAAAAAATATTGTATTTATTTATGAGAGAAAGTGCGAATGGTACACTAGGTTCTCTAGCCATTGCAAACAAATTCCAGATGCAGATGTCATCTTGTGCATCTGGCTTATGTGGGTACTGGAGAAGCAGACTTGGTTCTTTAGGTTTTGCAGACAAGTGCCTTAACTACTAAGCCATCTCTCCAGCTCCCTATAGTGTCTTTTTTTTTTTTTTTTTTTGGTTTTTTGAGGTTGGGTCTCACTCTAGCTCAGGCTGACCTGGAATTCACTATGTACTCTCAGGGTGGCCATTGAACTCATGGTGATCCTCCTACCTATGCCTCCCAAGTGCTGGGATTAAACGCATGCGCCACCATGCCCAGCTGAAACATGGTATTTTTATTTGGGGGGGGGGGATGAGTGAGGAAATATGGGCATGTCGGGCCCTCTAGTCACTGCATACGAACACCAGACACATGCGCTACCTTGTCTTTGTGGCTTTATGTAGGTACTGGGAAATCAAACCTGGGTCCTTTGGCTTTTCAGACAAGTGCCTCAACCATTAAACCATTTCTCCAGCCCAAAACATGCCTGCACCTTCCTTGGTGACAGGGGCAGTTCCACCTGTGTTCGTTGCTTGTCTTCTGAACACCTACAACTTCCATAGACCAAGCAAGTCTTCCTCTTCTGTTACATGTCTGTCAGTTCACACTTTTATCTCTACTGTTGTTTTCAGGGCCTTTAGAAGAAGTGAGATAAATAGGCCTCGGGATACAACTCAGCTGGGAGAATGCTTGCCTAGCATGCATAAAACCCTGGGCGTTTGCATAAACCATACATAAACTATGTGTGATTGTGCGCGCATGTAATCCTAGCACTTGGCAGGTAGAGGCAGGAGGATCTGAAGTTGAAGGTCATCCTCAGCCATAGAGTGAGTTTGACATCAGCTTCGGTTACATGAGATCCAGTTTCAGAGGAAAAAAAGTGAGATAAATGCATGTGGTCAGTGTGACATGCCCATCACGGAAGTTAGCGCAGGCACAAAAACGTCTCTCTATTTCCTAAGGGAAATGAAAGAACACACTTATCACTACTTACAACTGATGTTTATTGTGATAAATGTCATACACCCAAACTGAGCGAATCATAAAATGAGCACTCATGTCCTTGCCATCCAGGTTGAGAAACACCAGCAGGCTGGGGAAATGTCTTCTATGCCTTTATGTCTCGGTGCTTTTGTATTTGAATTTGCAGCTGTCTGTGACCTTGTGAGCTGGCTGCCTTTGCTCTGACCATGATGTAGCTCCTCAGCTGAGGCCAGGTAGTGCCAAGCAGAAGTGCTGACCATGTGAGCAGAGATGCTCTGTTGGCAGTTTGCAAATGATGCAGCGTGTGGCAAGGGCTGGAGGGCCCAGGTGTGACTGGGTAGGGATGCCTCCAGTGCTTGGGGAGGGAACCTCTGGTGTAGTGGGTGACTTGCCTGCCATCCCCGTCTTGGCACTCATCCTTTTCTGTTCCTCTTGTTTCTTAAAATATCTTATTTATTTATTTATTTGACAGAGAGAAAGAGGGAGAAAGAGTGAGAGAATGGGCATGCCAGGGCCTCCAGACACTGCAAACGAACTCCAGACGCGTGTGCCCTCTTGAGCATTTGGCTAACATGGGTCCCGGGGAATGGAACCTGGTCCTTTGGGTTTGCAGGCAAATGCCTTAACCGCTAAGCCATCCCTCCAGCCCCCTTCTTGTTTCTTTAGTCGTAAGAGTTCCCCTTTGAAACTTATTCTCCTCTCTTGCCCTTCACCTCCACCTTTGCCCTTCTTATACCTGTCTCTGGGTAGGGTTGAGTTCCTTTCCCATCCCTCTGTGTCTGAAACGAGTGTCTTAGTATCTGTCTTTGGAGACCCAGTTCTCTTTCGCTGCCTCTATTGTGGTTGAAACATCCGTCGCTCAGTTTTCTGCAACCTGAATCTCTTGGCATTTAACCGTCTTCCTCCTTTCCCTCTAATGGCCAAACCCTCTTCATTTTGCCCCTTTAGTGTCTTGGGCATCTGATGCTTTCATTTCTCTGGTCATAAGCACAGGGGAACCCCTCCCATTTCCTTCCTCTCTCCGCCTCCAGCCTTCTTCTCTCCACTGCCCTGAAATCCTCTTTGTGGACCCCTGAAGAGCCCCTGACTCTGACTTGGAGACTAGCCAGGTAGAGTTCAGATTGCTTAGTGCCTGTGTCCTTAGACCTCTTCTCTGTTCCTGTCATGTTTGTTGCTACCTCTGTCTGTTACCGAACAATTTCCTTAAATTGGCTGTTTCACTTTAATGGACTTGTTCTTGAAGGCAACTTTGAGCTGTTACCATAAAAGGATAGTGAGCATGGCCGGGCAGGGAGCGGCTCCTGTAAAAAGATGACTGTTGCAATGCGGACTGCCCTACACCACCTCGAGTGTCAGCAGGGTTGCTGACCCCTTAGGGAAGCAGTGTGATGTAGAACTGGCAGTGGTCAAGGTCATGGATTCTGGAGCCAGACTGCCTGAGTCCAAGCTTTGCTCAGTTACTTTCCAGTGACATGACCTTAGGAAAGTTACTTAACCTCTCTAAACCTCAGTTTTTCCATCTGCAAAATGGAGTCAATAGTGTTTCCTCAGGATCACGGTGAGTAGTAAATGAGAAGCCCTTGTGGACTGTTTGCTGCTGTTTGCCTTTGGAGGGCAGCTGTCACTTCATCTGGGATACCTTAGCTGATCTCAAGAGGCCCTGGCCCTCCCATTCCTTGGGCTCCATATCACTTTGTTCTGTATCTCTTTGTGTCCTGTATGTGGGTGTGGAGTGCTACCCAGTGTGTGAGTTTTGCTTCTTCTGCCTGAACCATCTTCTCAGATGCTTATGAGTAACGCAAACATCCCCACCCACACCCACCCCAACTTCCTCAACCTGGAACTTGGAAGGCACAGGAAGGCACTGGCTGAGATCCTTCCTCATCCCCTGCAGGGGCACGTGGGCCAGGAGAGAGCACTGGAATTGGAGTCAGATCTTGAGGGTGTGGTCTGCCTCTCTCATTTTCCTACTGTGACCTCAGGTCCTCCCTGGGTCCCTGGAGCTACCACCTGCTTGTGTGGGAGCCAGAAGGCTTTGGTCGGCTCTAGAAGTTGCTCTCACGAAGGCTTCTCTTCCCAACTTGCGCCAGTGAGTAGCTCACTGGAGGCTCAGAGTGGGCACAGCTGGTTTTCTGTGACTCATTGCTCCCGTAGTGCCCTGTGCCTTCTGGCTACTGCCCTTTCTTCTGCCCTTGTCCCAGTTTAGGGCTTTGGGGTGCTCCATGAAGGGTAGTGGCAGTTGCATTCTGCATACCCAAAGAGAAATCACAGCCACCTGCATGCAGCTGTCCTCCCTGGTCCTCATGTGCAGGTGCATCTTGTTCTTCGAGGTGTGGCCTGTAGCAGAATCTACCTAGTGTACTTAGCCACCTGCTGTGCAGCCGTGTAGCCTTGGGCCTCTGACATCTGTCTGCTCCTCCCCTGCCATTCCTTCCCTCATGTAGGGCCCTGGCACTCAGGTGCGTTGCAAACATCCATCTGTACCTGAGCTGTGCTTCCTGACGTCTCTTCAGGAGCCACCCCTGGCTGCTCACTTCGAGCACGCCAGGCCTGAGCTGGCTTCTCTTGGGAGAACTTTGGGCACTTCTGCAACTCTCCAGGCCCCAGTCAGTGTCCCCGGGTGTTTAGGTTATTGGATGGCATCTGATGTTTTTTCCCAGGGCTGTTGCTCGCTGCACCCATGGACATGGCATGGAGTTGGAAGTGGGAGTTGCCACTGGGGAGGTATGAGTCACCAGAGGTCCGGTATTGTACTGGGTGACCTTAGAGTAGTACTTCCAGGTCAGCCCTGTTGGGTGCCACCAGGTGAGCAACACACCTGCTCCTTCCCAAAGGGTCTGTCCAGGGAACAGGATCCACCTTCTTGCCCTGTCACACAGCCTCTTGGCTCTGGGTCCTGTGCGCATGCCCTCCCCACACCGCCAGTTCTGTTGGGCGCCTCCTCCTCCTCCTGTGGTACGTGGGCCCCGCGCGGCAGGGCTGATGTTCAAGCCCTCGCCTCTGTGCCTTTCTCCAGGGGCTTGAGATCAAGCTGGGGTGCCCTTCTGGGATGAGGCTCTCACATCCTACCCCGCGCCCCCATTCAGGTTCAGAGTTACCAAGGTTGGTAGCTGTGCCTGTCGCTGTCCACCTCTGCCCTCTGCCTGGCGTTTAGTCTTTGCCTCCTCATCCAGATCCACTGCTTGCAGCCGGAGCGACAACCAGCGTACGCCGGCACTGTGCCAAGGGTCCCCCAGGCCGTACTCAAGATACATTATTCAAAACAGAGGGGCGGGGAGCATAACACCACTTCACAGGTGAGGAAGCCGAGGCGCTGAGATGGGAAATAAACTACTTCTGCAGCCAGCTGTGGAACTCACGAGTCTGGATTCAAGTTCAGGCCTGCTGGGTATTCAAGTCAGTGCACTTGAACCGCTGTCCACACTGAGTGCTGGCCTCCCTTTAGGCAGTTGCCCGGCTTTCCAGTCTGAACTGTGAATGTAGATGGATGTTTTCAAATATTTCTTCTCGCCCATGGCAATGTCTCAGCATCGCTGGGTACTGGAATGAGGGGCACATGAATAAGCTGGGCTGTGGGTCTATGTAGATGGCCTGGCAGACTTCTCTGAGTATGAGTCCTCAGCCTCCACTGGCCAAGTCTGTGCTGTCTGTATCTCAGGCCCAGTGATCACATGATTCTTGTGACCATGAGAACTAAGACTCAGGGCATGAGGAGTTGAGTACGGAGTTGAGAGACTACCTATCTCTGCACTGACAGCAGAGCTAGAGCTAGTTGGCTGGAGCTCATTTTGACTTCCAAGCCACTCTCTTCCCTTTGTCCCTTTGTCTGCCTGCTTCCTTTCTTCCCTCCTTTCCTCCCTTTCTTTCTTTATTCTTTTTTTTCTCCGAGGTAAGGTCTCACTCTGGTTCAGGCTGACCTGGAATCTACTATGGAGTCTCAGGGTGGCCTCAAACTCATGGCGATCCTCCTACTACCTCTGCCTCCCAAGTGCTGGGATTAAAGGCGTGCGCCACCATGCCCGGCTTCCTTCCTCCCTTTTTCCTCCCCTCACCTCATGACTGTCCTGAGGCCAGTCGTCATTCCTTTTTTAAAAATAAAAATTAAAAAATTATTTATTTATTAGAGAAAGAGAGAGAGGGAGAGAGAGAGAGAATAGGCATAGCAGGGCCTCTCACCACTGCAAACGATCTCCAGACGCATGCACCAGCATGTGCATCTGGCTTACGTGGGACCTGGAGAATTGAACCTGGGTCCTTAGGATTTGCAGGTATGCATCTTAATCCCTAAGCCATCTCTCCAGCCCTCCTGACTTGACTCCTTTTGCTTGTTTCACGTGATGGAGCCTTTGGGTTTGTTTTAGTTTTTAGACTGTTATTTGTGGCCTGACTGGCTCTGTAGGCTGAATGAGACGTGTGAAAACTTAGAACTCTCAGATCTCTCCAAATGCATGGCTGTGCTGCACAGCCCTGCCAGGCCCCTCCATCCTTTCCTGCATCCTGAGCACATGCCACCTTTGCCACAAAGCAAGAATGCGTTCAGTTATTCAGTGGGCCCAGTGGACAAAAAGGCAATTGGAAGCCAGGCATGGTGATGGCGCACACCTTTAATCTCAGCACTCTCCAGGCAGAGGTAGCAGGATCACTTTGAGTTCAAACCCAGCCTGCCACTGTAGAGTGAGTTCCAGGTCACCCTGGGCTAGAGTGAGACTCTACCTTGAAAAACAAAACAACAATAGCAAAAAGCCGTTGGAGAGGAAGGTAAGCACAGGAATGACAGAAATTGGATGGCTCCAGCTCCCCTTTTCTTGTTCCTTTTTAAAATACTGAAATGTATTTAATATGCCATAAAATTCATTTTTTAAAAGATTTATTCATGGCGGTGGGGAGGGGGAGGAGAGAGAATAAGAAAGAAGGAATGGTTACGTCAGGGTCTCTTGCTGCTGCAAATGAATTCCTGATGCATATGCCACTTTCTGCGTCTGGCTTTAAGTGGGTACTGGGAAATTGAACCAGAGCCATCAGGCTTTGTACACAAGTACCTTTTAACTATTGAACCATTTCTCCATCCCCAAATTCATCCTTTGAAATATATATAATGGGGTTGGGATATGGCTCAGTGGTTAAAGACACTTGCTTGCAAAACCTGCTGGCTGTGTTCATTTCCCCAGTACCCACATAAAGCCAGATGCACAAAGCAGTGCATGCATCTGGAATTTATTTGCAGCAGCAAGAGACCTTGCTGTGCCACACACACACATATTGTCCCTGTCTCTCAAATAAACAAATAAATAAATATTTAAAATGAACCCCAGCACTGGGGAGGCAGATGTAGGAGGATCACTGTGAGTTGGAGGCTACCCTGAGACTACATAGTGAATTCCAGGTTAGCCTGGGCTAAAGTGAGACCTTACCTCAGAAAAAGATATACAAACAATAGTAGCTTGGAAGTAGAAAGATGAGCAGGTGGGCTGGAAAGATGGTTTAGCAGTTAAGGTGCCTGCCTGTGAACCCTAAGGACCCAGGTTCGATTCCCTAGAACCCACATTAGCCAGATGCACATGGTGGCAGATGCTTCTGGAGTTTGTTTGCAGTGGCTGGAGGCCCCTGTTGTACCGATATTCTCTCTCTTTTTATGTGTGCTTCTTTCTCCCAAATAAATAAATATTTAAAAATACTTCAAAAAAAGAAAAAAAGAGATAAGCAGGTATGATGGTACATTCCTGTAGTCCTATCCACTTGGGAGGCTGAGGCAGGAGCACTGCTTGAGTTCTGGGCCAGCTTAGACAATATAGTGAGACCTCCATCTCTTAAAAAAGAAAGAAGCTGGTTATGGTGGTGCACACTTTCAGTCCCAGCACCAAGTAGCCAGAGATAGGATGATCGCCCTGAGTTTGAGGCCACCCTGAGACTACATAGTGAATTTCAGGTCAGTCTGGGCTAGAGAAAGATCTTTTTTTTTTTTATTTTTTTTTTAAAGATTTTTATTTATTTATTTGATTATTTGAGAGTGACAGAGAGAGAAAGAGGCAGATAGAGAGTGAAAGAGAGAATGGGCGTGCCAGGGCTTCCAGCCACTGCAAACGAAATCCAGACGCGAGCGCCCCCTTGTGCATCTGGCTAACGTGGGACCTGGGGAACCGAGCTTCGAACCAGGGTCCATAGGCTTCACAGGCAAGCGCTTAACCACTATGCCATCTCTCCAGCCCTAGAGAAAGATCTTATTGTAAGACCCTATCTCAACACCCATCCCCTGCCCCCTGCAAAAAGAAAATGTATATGATTCCATAGGCCTCAATACAGTCATGAGGTTGTGTAGCCATCACCACAGTCTAGTTCCAGGCCATGTTGCTACCTTATGACCAGGTGCTCACTCTGGCATCTTCCAAGGCCCTTGTAACCACTAATCTACTTCCTTTCTGTCTCTGGATCTTGCTGTTTCAGGCTCTTCCTAAAAACTGGACCATCCAGTATGTGGCTCTGGGCATAAGCTCCCTCCACCTAGTGCAGGATTTTCAAGGTTTGCCATGTCCCAGCGGGTACCCGTGCTTCATTCCCGTTGTGGCCAAACACTATCCATTGCATGGACTGACTGCCTTTGGTTTATCATGGGCTGCTGGGCACTTGGGCTGCTTCCCCCCTTTTGCCACTGAGGATCCTGTTTTGTTGCTTGGTTTTCCGGAGATGCTTTCGTACTAGCCAACTGCCTGTATTCTAGTACTTTGGCTATTTGGAAGACCAAAGAAAGTGTAGCTGTGCGAGGTGGGGCGTCTGGGAGCTGGGATGGTAGGAGATGAAGGTTTTAGAGAACTCTCTGCCAGATTGTGGCTTTGTACCTGGCCCCAGGGCCATCTGTTGGTAGGTGGGCATTTTCCTGCTGTTGATTATTAACCAGTGGCTATGATCCTGAGAGCTTATATGTGATGCCAGTGATGTTTCCCAGGACTCTTAATCAGCTCTGGACCCACTTGTTTCTCTGTGTCCACTTGGAGACCATGTTATGATTTTATGAGTTTAATCATTGCTATTGTCACCACAGTTTACATTTGTCTAAGACTTCATGTTTTTATTTCATAGCTATTACTTTAATTCCTCAGACCATTATTATTCCTGTGTTTGCAGGTGAAGACTTGGAGACAGGTGAGCTAGAACCAAACTTGAACCCAGGGGTCTCTTGATTCCTGGTGTAGGGCACTTTCCATGGCAGTGTGTTCAGTAACTTCGGGGGTCTGGGGCAGAGCTATGTAATGGTGATGGTGGGATCCCAGGTACTTGGGTGTTGTTGTGGGGGACTCTCTCCAGGGCCCTGCTCAGCCCCTCCTGGGTGAGTCAGCTCTACTCCAGACCCCTCTGTCCTTTCTTGCTGAGATTGCATCTGTCTAAAGCCAGCTAAGACATCCTCTGACCTCCCTGCATCTTCCACTTTACCCCCTGGACCTCCTGTGATTTTAGGGGCTAAATCACAGAGTGGGGAACTTTAGTTTCATGTTGCCCTGTGGTGGCACAGAGATGGACAGCACCTCCAGGACTCGAGTGACATGCCCATTCACGCCTTTCATGCCTGTCTCCCTTTTAGCTGAGTGCGCACTCTTCCTCTCCCCCCTCCTCTCTACCATCCCTTCCATCCTCCCCAGCCTGTCCCTATCACCAACACCTCCTCTTATGGGTCCCCGTGGGTTCCTGAGTGAATATGGGGCCACGTGTCCTTTAAACTTACGTGAGTACTTGTCTCAGCCAGTGGTAGTGGTGGTGGGGAGTGATTTTTAATTTCAGTGTCACAACATTGGCTCACAAGAAAGTTGTCACCTTTGCTAATCATTTACCTTTCACTTAGAACAAATGAGAGCAGATTCAAGGTTATCCCTTGATGGAATCCTACTCCTGTGTGATATGTTGACTGAGTATGAGAGAAATAGCTGGAATTGCACTGAGTTCTGCAGCTCTTAATCTTATCTCTGTACCAGCTGGTGACTGGGTTTGGCCTGGGGTCCTGGGGTTGGGGTGGCTGTGTGAATGACATGTGAATGTCAGTGTAACAAGGGCTGGGGCAAGACAATGTCAGCACAGCTGATCAGAACAGGGGTGGTAAAACAGAAGCAGGAATTTCACCTTGATTTTGGTCTTTTAAGCTCAGGGCCAAGGTTAGAAGTGAGGACTTGAGCTATATATTTCCTGGGCCTGCCATTACCAAGTTCTAAAGCTGGCTCAAGGCAACAGACATTTATTTTCTCCATTCTGAAGGCCAGGACTCCAACAAGGTGTGATCAGGGCCACGCTTACTTTGTAGGCTCCAGGGAAGAGTATTTCTTTGCCTTTTCTGGCTTCCAATAGCGGCCAGTCTTTGGTGTTCCTTTGCTTGCCGCCACGTCACTCATCCATTTGTCTCCACCATCACATGGCGTTTTTTGTGTGTTTGCATTCTTACATAGCCGTCTTCTCCTTCCTTTTACAAGGAACTAGTCATGGGAAGGGTGTACCCCATAGCCTTGACTTGGTTATACCTGCAGAGATCTTATTTCCAAGTAAGGCTCCATTCACAAGTACTGCAGGTTGGGTAGGCTGTCAACATTCCCTTTGCTTTTTCTTTCTTTTGGTGGCAGAGGAGGAGCACAGTTTAACTCATGTAAGTCAGTTTGCTCTTAAGTAGTGGGGAGGGCAGGGTCAAGTGGTATAAGTAAGGGTCTGTGTGTACCCTGAGTTCTGGTCATGTGGAGGACAGCTCATGCACCTGCCCGCTCCACATCGCCTCTGGAGTCGTGGGCAGCCCCCGAGCTGTGGGCTCCAGGTGTCCATCCCTGCTGCAGGTGTCACTTGTGAAATCCTTGTGTTCCCTCCCACAGGATGGTCCTCACCACTCCCTGGGCACTGGTCCCGGGTACTCTTCCACCAACCTAGAGAAACAGGCTGGTGCAGGGGAAAGGGCTGGGGATGCAGCACCACTGAGTATGTGTAGGAGGGCGGACCAGCGACCATTCAAATCTGCCAGCATTGCCCTCCTCTGGGGTACGTGCTTGGAGGGCCAGGGCTGCTGTCAGTCAGGATGTCCATAAACTTATCTCCAGGGGCATGGATCAGAAGTCCTCACTCTGCTAAGCCCAGAGCAGCCCTGTGGCCTCTGCGGGGGAGAGGGGCTGTCTCTTCATCCTTCCCAGCCCCCAGGTGAGTTGTCCTTGTCCTCACCTTGGGGGACCTGAGGGTGGTGCTTTCTGCCCTTGTTCATTGTCCCTTCCCCTCCTCCTCCCGACTCTCAGGGGCCAGACCCTTCACGGGGAGCAGTGACTGTCTGGGAGAGGACCAGTCGGCTGAGGGTGGAGGCTGTGCTGGGGCAGCTCTGTTGCGTGAGGGCAGAACAGCAGGCAGGACCCTATATTAGGCACAGCTGAGGTCATACACAGTTGGGGAAGCTGGTGGCTCCCACTGAGAGGCAAGCAGAGCTGCAGCATTCCTGTGTGTGTGTGTGTGTGCACACACACAGACACACACACACACACACACACACGTGCTGAGTTGACCCTGCTGGCTCTTGTACTAGTTACAGTCTGGTCCAAGAGGGAGGAGGACTTCCCGCTGCCCAACTCTCATAGGTCCCGTCACCATGGTCCAGGAAGAAACGATGATGGAAGGGTGGAGACAGCTGGAGGAGAGAAGGATTGAGGTTAATGGAGTCATGTGGATCCTGGGCCAAGCAGATGTTCCCTGGCCTCTCTGTCTGACTGCTTGGAGGACAGTGCGCATGGCTGACTGCAAGGGAAGCAAGGGTTGTTGTGCTGGGCAGCATGGCCCTCTGCCCAGCCTGGCCTCTCAGCAGGTGTGAGGCTGGCCGGTCTGTGGGCTGGGACGGTCAGGATGGGAAGGTGCCTGGGCTGCATGGCCGGGGCTTCCCTCGGGAAAGTTGGGGGAGGGGATGCTGGGCAGTAGGGAATGTGGACTTCTCTCATAAAGAAGGCCAGGGTCAGGGCTCTCTCCCTCCACTGGCAGATTGCGGGCTGCAACTAGGTAAAGCGCATTCTCTCCTGCGGCAATGCAGGTCCTGGTCAGTTAACAGGACGCAGATGTCAGGCTAGCTTGGCTGCTTCAGGTGAGGCTCTTGTGAAACTAGGGGCCGTGACAGCCAACTCTGGTGTTGGTAGACTCTCAGGAACTCTGCCTTTCTTTTCTCCTTCCGGGCACACCAGAGTCCCCTGCCCTCATGGGGATGCCCCAGGCTCTACCCAGCTGGACCCTGTTGCACAACTTGCTCAGACTGCCTCTTCCAGTGGAGCAGCCTGGCTGGTAATGGGACAGCCAGCAAGCTCCCCACTGGTCACCAGCAAGGGCCAGATGGGAAGTGAGGAGTGTGTGAGAGTGGTAAACTTGTTGCAATCACATTGCCATGGTGACATAACTGTTCAGCTGCCTCTCCCTGATCCTAGCCCACATGGACTAAAATAAGTTTTACTTGCACCTTCCACAGAAGGCAGCTCTGTCCTGCCAAGGTCGTCTCTCTGGCCAGGGCCTGTGCGTGTGTGCGTGCGTGTGTGCGTGCGTGCGTGTGTTGTACATGTCCCTGTGCCCATGGGAGAATGAATCCCACACATTGGCCTCTTTCCCCTTCTCCCTCTGACCCTATTCCTTGGAGTTTCTTGGACTGGTGGTCCTAAGACTTTGGGTCTGTCAGAAGCACTTGGAGAGCTGGGTAAAACAGATTCTTGGCTTCCATCCTGGGGTTCTGGTGTGAACCCAAGGACTAGCTTGTCTCACAAGTTTCCGGGGGATGCTGCGGTTCCTTGCAGCAGCTCTGCTTGGGTGTTAGTACATCCCAGTGAAGGTGTGGTCAACTCTAGTCTTTTCTGTTGTGTGCTAACTGTGTCCTCACTTTTAGATCACAGAGGGAAGGTGTGGACAGGACCTATCTCATGGTTTCTATGCTCTCTGGTCTCTTCACAGGAAGCAGGAGCTGGCCAACAGCTCAGATGTGACACTCCCAGACCGGCCACTGTCCCCTCCCCTCACTGCACCCCCCACCATGAAGGTAAGAGGTTCAGCATCAGGAAGCAGGGAGGGAGGGGCCATGTGGGGAATCATCTTGAGGTCTTGCTGTTGCTTTGGCTCCAGGCCCAGCTGCTTCTGTCCCAATGCTGGCTGTGGAGGTCCGAACACCTTGGCAGACAGTATCCAGTTAAACTGTGCAGAGCCAAGGAGAGGAAAGGGTGATTGCGATTCAGGGTGTTTATGTCAGGGGTGGTAAAAAAGTGGGCTGAAATGGGGTTACAGGATGCTGTGTAATCAGCAAGAAGAGGCCTTGGGGGTGGTGGGGTTGGGAACAAGGGGTCCAAGCTGAAGGAAGCAGAGAGGACAGAATGAAGGGGCCACTGTCTGGGATTGATGGGCCCTTCTAGGGCCTGGACAGTACCTGTATGCTAATTTGCTGGCCTCCGAGGATGGGCTTGTTACCCAGTCCTTGTGGGAGAGTTGCCCTGTTGTCTCGGTCCCTATGGTCGAGCTGCCCTGGGGGTTCTGGCTGGGGACTACCTCTGGTTCTTCTCCTACTAGTATTTCAGTCAGAAGTACTGAAGAGTTGGGCACAGTGATGCGTGCCTTCCGTCCCAGCACTCAGGAGGCGGAGGTAGGAGGATTGCTGTAAGTTCAAGACCAGCTTGGAAGTATAGAGTGAGTTCTAGGTCAGCGTGGGCTACAGTGAGATCATGCCTTGAAACTCATTCCCCCTTCCCCTCCAAAATACTGGAGAGACCATATCCTGGAACCCCAGGCCTAGGACCCTCCCCTTCCTGGGAAAGTCAGTTGTGTGTCTTCAACTCCATATGCCTCCTGCTTCACCTCTCAGCCACCCTCCCGTTAGATGACCAACCAGGCCTGATCTGACCCTCAGGGAATGCTGTTGGCTCAGTGTAGGCAGCCTACCAGGTACCCTCTACTCCCTCCTCCATACTTCGTCAGGTGAGGACTGGCTCTGAGGAAGTCACTTGCTTTCTGAGTCACCTGAAAGGCCATCTAGGTCAGCTGGAATTCCGTTCCGGGGTGATTCTCAGGAAGTAATTGGGGATCTGATTAGGCTGTTCCCTGTAGATCCCCTCTTCCCTGACAGTCTACAGGAAGTAGAGAGACACCATCTACCTTCCTGTCACCATCTCGTGGCAGATACCTACCTCACACAGAGTCAAGTGGCTTACCTGGGATTGTGGACGGTGCAGCCGGGCATGCCCTGGTTAGGCCAGGCTTACAGAGGTGGGCAACATGCACACAGGGCACACGGTGGACAGAACAGCTTTCCTGTCTACATGGTGGGGTACCTGGACTACTGGAAGCCAGGCCACCTTTGTCAGCCTAGTCTAGGGTTTGTGACCCAGTTGCTGGAGTGGGATTGTGGTACAGCATAATGCTGAGGAGTGTGTGGTCATTCTGACTCAGCCTTGTGGTTGGCAGAGTGGGCGTGGGGGTTTACAGGGACAGTGCAGGAAGCCAGGGAGAGTCAGCGAGTTCTCTTGGCAGGATTTACTTCACATGCTTGTTTAATTCATTCAACACCCATTGTTTATTTGAATGTCGAGTTAGTCAGGACTCTTGGTTGTAGGTGACAGGAAGGTAACTCACATTGGCTTAGGAACCTTTTCTGCCCATGTAACAGCAACTACAGATATGGTTACAGGTGGGAGATCTGCCCTCTTTCTCTCTTGTGTTGGTTTAGTTTTTTGTCAAGCTCTTTCTCTGTGATGGTGAGATGGTGATAGCAGCTCCTACTGGCTAAGTAACTTCTAGGAAAGAAGAGTATCTTTTCCCCAATAGTCAAAAAAAAATTTTTAGATTAAAAAGTATTTCTAAAATTTTAATTATTTGCAAGCACAGAGAGATAGAAGAGAGAGGGAGGAGGGGAAGGGAGAGAATGGGCATATTAGGGTCTCCAGCTGCTTCAAACTCCAGATGTATACGCCACTTTGTGCATCTGGCTTTATGTGGGTATCAGGGAATTGAACCCAGGTTGTTAGGTTTTGCAGGCAAGTGCCTTAACTGCTGAGCCATATCTCCAGTCCCCCAATAGTTTTTTTTTTAAATATTTTTATTTACTTAGCTGCAAGGAGAGATAGGGATAGAAGGAGAGAGGGTGAGAAAGAATGGGTGTATCAGGGCCTCCTGCCATTGCAAATGAACTCTAGATGTATGCGCCACTTTGTACATCTGACTATATTTAGGTATTGGGAAGTCAAACCCAGGTTGTCAGGCTTTGCAGGCAAGTGCCTTAACCACTGAGCCATCTCTCCAAGAGTTTTTTTTTTTTTTTTTTTTCGAGGTAGGGTCTCACTCTGGCCCAGGCTGACCTGGAATTAACTATGTAGTCTCAGGGTGGCCTTGAATTTAGGGCAATCCTCCTACCTCTGCCTCTCGAGTGCTGGGATTAAAGGCATGTGCCACCACGCCTGGCTCTTCAGTATTTTTAACAAAAGTTGTAGAGAGAAAGGTTTGGCTTGGGTCACATGTCTGTCCCTGAACCAGTCACTATGTCCAGAGAGATAGAGTGCTGTGATTAGCCAGGCCTGGGTCTCATTACCTGTGCTACAGGGACCGAGAGTAGGGAGGAATGGCACCACTAAGGACAATTGAAGCACTACGGAGAGAAGAGGGAGTGGGTACTGGACAGGCAAAACCCACAGCTCTAACTTTTTTTGTTTATTTGCATGTGTGTGCATGTCTGTATGAATGTATGGACATGACAGATGCTTGAGCCTCTTTTGGGTCCAGCTTGTGTGGGTGTGGGCGAAACAAGGTCAGTAGGCTTTGCACACAGGTGCCTTAGCTGCTGAGACGGCTTCTCAGCCTCAAGCCCACAGCTTTCTACAGTGCATGCTATGGGTATGGCAGGCCCAGTCCCTGGTGCTGGTGACTTAGGAACTAACAAGATATTGTGGCTCCTGCTGTCTTCGCACATTTAGTTCATCTTGGGAGCCAGAAGTTGAAAAGTGGATGTCAAGAATGAGGAATGTACAGGTGGGTGTGGTGAGTGTTCTAAGGAGAAGCCCAGGGCAGGGAGAATGGGTGTAGGGTTTCTTTGATGGGAGGGTAGGTCAGCTGGTAAAAATGGAGTCGGAGTGGTTGGAACGTGGGAGATCCTTGCTATGCAAAGGGAGGCCAAGGGACCAGCCACACTTGCAGTATAAGTGGCGCAGAAGTGTAGAATCTCAGACTCTGCCCAGGACTGCTGCGTCAGATCTGCATCTTGCTAGTATTTGGAGTGATTTGGAGGCACAGGGCAACTTGAGAAACATGAGGTGGCAGAGGAGGTGGGAGAGGAAGACCAGAAGGAGGGGGGGAACATTCGGAATTAGGAATAAAGAAGTGGGGCCTAGATTAAGCAGACACTTGGAAGTTTTGCTAAAGATCTCAATTTTTCTTTCTGCCCTCCTCTCTCTCTCTGTACTATTGTGCATGTGTGGTACACACACATCTGTGTGTGCAGATATGTGCAGAGGCCAGAGGAGACTGGTGTCCTTGTCCTCCTCTATTGCGCATCTGCTTGTTTATGCTGAACCTGGAGCTGCCATGTTTAGTCAAACTGGCTACCAGCAAGCCCCAGAGATTCTCAGGTCTCAGCTTCTCACATGATGGGGGTGTAGCCATATGTGGCCCTGCTAAGCTGTTTATGTGGGTGCTAGAGATTGAGCTTAGGGCAAATTGGGCCCTCTTAGGACTCATGCTTCTGAGGCAAGTACTCTTACCTATTTACCCTCTGAGTGTTTCTTAATTAAGGGCACTAAAGTCACTGAATGATTAAGATAATGGATTTTTTTTTTCTCAAGGCAAGGTTTCAATGTGTGACCCAGGCTTAATCTAGGCCCCACTTCTTTATTCCTCCTGCCTCAGCCTCCTAAGTACTGGGATCATAGGTGTGCACTCTCTCGCCTGACTGTGACAGGACTTTTGAACAACTGCCCTGGGCAACGATGCTGTGGGGAGAGAGCAGAGAGGAAGTTAGGAGGTGTAAGGGAGGCCACTGCAGGAGTCCAGGAGGAGGGAATGAGTCTTCCCTGAGGTGCCAGTGAAGTTACTTGGAAGTGGCCACAACTCTGAGTTCCCAGGCCACAGGCAGATGAGATGAGGGTTTGGGGAGCATAGGCAGTGGCTCGCAGATCTGGAGCAGACTGGACTTAGTAGTGTCCATGTTCTCTGCGGGAGGGTGCCACAAGAGGGTCATATTGTAAGTGTGGAGTTGGGCATGTGGAGATAGGAATGATGAGCATGCCAGTGAGCAGCTGGGTACTTGGGGCTGGGTTTAGCAGAGGTTCTGGGCTGGAGGTCAGGTTCTGGGAGTGATTCTCACAGGGAAAGGAATTGAAGCTCAGAGATGGGTCAACTCTCCAGGGAGGGGGTAGAGTGAGAAGAGTGGTTTCTGGGGTGGCACATGAACCTGTCTTCCCAGGTTAAGGGTGGCACTGGGGCCTCTGTGGAAGAGGCTGCACATAGACACAGAGGGAGGAGGAGCATTTCAGGCAAGGGATGGGCAGCTGGGTCTGCTGTGGAGAGCCAAGTATGATGTGGAGTTCAAGGGGGCTCCCTGGGGGGAGTGGCCAGGTGTCCGGTGGGATGTCCCTGAGGCTGGTTCTGGGGCTGTGGGGTGACTGTAGATAGCAGTACTGAGGAGTAAGTGGAGCTCTGAGGGTCAGCGGCTGGAGACAGTCCTTGTGAGACTGAGAGACCCAGTGCATGGACACGTTGAAGGGAGGTAGCCAAAGGTTAGAAGGAGTCCTTGTGTGTGTGTGTTTGTGGGGTGGGGGTGGGGTAATCAGGTATCTGTTCTGCTTTGGCCATCACAGGGCCAGGGCCTGCCAAGGTAGGGGCTTCAGGCAGGCTCAGAGCAGATTCCCAACATTTAGGGACCCCCCCAAGCTACAACCAGAAGGGACCCCCTGTCGCACACACCCTGTCCCTTTCCTCTTTGAACTCAGCTCAGAAGGTTTCTGGCCTGTGACTTTTGTGTCTAGACTCCAAAAGTAGGGCGGGAGCTGGGGACCAAGGAAGCTGTGAGGTTTGTTAAGAAGACTCTGTCTGCATTGGAACCATTCGTGGTTTGTTTCATGTTCATTTGTCGGTTGTACCTCATCTAGGGGTCTGTCACTGACATTTGGTTTATTGTGTGTGGTTGTGGTTTTAGTCTGTGGCTAGGACATTTTCTGCTTTGTCTGAAGCAACCACAGTGTTTACCTCACACCAACCAATGTGGTGAGGCCCTTCCTCTGGGCTTCTACCTCCTTTGACTTGCCTGAGTCTAATGCTTTAGCAGATCTACTTTTCCCATCCCCAAAGATGGCCACCTCATCTTTCCAGATCATTTTTGCATACTAATGTCCGAGGTACCTCTCCTTTGGCTTCGTGGGTTCATGAACCAGCAGGCACCTGGGCAGAGGCAAGCCACACCTGGCTCCCTTAGCAGTGTGGCTCAGGCTAAGTGTGTTTGGAGACTGATTTGGTGGATTAGCTTGGGAGCCAGAGCGCCAGAGACATCCATTTCTCTTATCGATAAACAGAATTGCACAAGTGGGAAATGACTTGTCTGTGGTCCTATTAAAGGTAGTTGTGTTTCTCTCGTACCTCAGCAGAATACTGGATTATTCCCACATACACTGGGACAACTTTTCCCGGGGGAGGGGATGCTGGGGTGTAGTTGCCTCTCCCTCTCCATGTCTGCTGCAACTGGCCTCCATACAGTCTCCGCACCCTTACACAATTTGTTTTCCAAGGGGAGCTTTCCCCCCTCCTAATAAGAAGCTGAGCAAAAGCAACCCAAGAGAGGCTGAGCAGATGGGCTGAATGGAAGCCCAGTTCCCAGCCAGAGCTCGAGTTGAGGCTGGGCAGGGTGGGCTGTGAGAGAAGCTGGGGAATGGCTCCTGGGAACATGGCGCACTGCTGCCGTCAGGGCCTTGTCCTTCATGCCCTCAAGGACCAGCAAGCATTTAGGAAGACCCATGGTGTGGCTGGCTTTGTGCTGGGTCCTCTGGGACTACCCTGACACATCCATCCTTGACCCTCCACAAGTCTGCTGGTAGCTACGGGGCCCTAACTGAGCAGGGGAAACCTCATGGCTCAGTGTGTAACAAGCTCAGAAGTGAAGTGTGTGTCATTTTACATTTTCACCAGCAACACCATCAGAATCCTGGTGCTCCATACTCTCACCAAGATTGGTCATTGTCAGTCTTTTCATTTTAGCCACTTAGAGCAGGTGTGGTTTAATTTTCATTTTTTGGATGACTGATCGTGTTGAACCTGTAGGGATCCATCTCCATTTACCTTGAGTATGGCTTGATGTGAGAGCTGGGCCCACTTACTCTTTTTCTTTCTTTCTTTTTTGTTTTTTGAGGTAGTGTCTCACTCTAGCCCAGGCTGACCTGGAATTTACTATGGAGTCTCAGGGTGGCCTTGAACTCATGGCAATCCTCCTACCTCTGCCTCCCGAGTGCTGGGATTAAAGGCGTGCGCCACCACGCCTGGCTGGCCCACTTATTCTTATGTGGACATCCTATCATTCGAGTGTCATCTACCAGAGTGACCTTTTTCTTTCCCCACTGAATTGCTTTGGTGTCTTAGTCAAAAATCTGCTGGCTTAGAAGTGTGCCCATGGGGCTGGAGATATTGCTCAGCAATTAAGAGCATTTCCTGTGCAAGCACAAGGGCCTGAGGAGGCCTGAGAGACAGCTAAAATTTGATCACCAGGACCCACATAAACAGCTGGGCATCACTATGTATATCTTTAAAGCCAGTCTTGTGTGGAGCAGAGACCAGCTTATGAAACAATGGCAAGCTGTGGGATCAGTAAAGAGACTCTGGCTCAAGTAAGAATGTGTGGAAGAGTGGAGGGGACACCTGATGTTCCCCTCCAGCCACCACTAGTGAGCACACTGCTGTAGGCGGGCACATAATACACGTGCATATACCACACATACACACTACACCCCTACCCACCCATATACACACACACATTAATGAATAAATAAAAGGAAGGAGAAGTGTGGGCTGGACAGATGGATCAGTGGTTAAGGCACTTGCTTGCAAGGCCTGATGCCCTGGGTTTGAATCCCCAATACCCATTGTAAAGCCAGATGCCAAAAGTGGTGAATATGCCTGGAGTTCATTTGCAATGGCAAGAAGCCTGGACATGCCAATTCTTCATTCTCTCTTTCTCTCTTTCTTCCTCTCTCCATGCAAATAAATAAATAAATAAATAACATTAAAAAAAGAAGTGTGCCCATATGTTTGTATGGTCTCTATAAGCCACAGTGTTTCTCTAGATGAAGAGAGGGAAGTATGTGGTGTTCATGTCATTCATCGTTCAGCTCTGTGGTCAAGATCAGTAATGGAGCATGATACTTCCCTCCACCCTGCTGAGATTTCCACATTGCTTCAGAAACTTCCAACCAAGCTCTGGGCAGTTCCTGACAGTCATTTGGAGTTGCTGCTCTAGTGGAATCCCTTCTGGCATCTGTAGTTGAGATTGTCACAGGAGGACTTATTACTTGCTCAAGGTCTCACAGCAGGTAAGAGATAAGCCTGCCTGTGTGTTCTTTGCGAAGCCTGTGCCTTAGCCTCTCTTCCACACTGCTCTACTGTGATTTTTTTTTTAAACTTTTTTTAATCAATTAATTTATTTTTATTTATTTATCTGAGAGCGATAGACAGAGAGAGAAAGAGGGAGAGGGAGAGGGAGAGAGAGAGAGAGAGAGAGAATGGGCACACCAGGGCCTCCAGCCACTGCAAATGAACTCTAGACGCGTGTGCCCCCTTGTGCATCTGGCTAACGTGGGACCTGGGGAAGCGAGCCTCGAACCGGGATCCTTAGGCTTCACAGGCAAGCGCTTAACTGCTAAGCCATCTCTCCAGCCCTCTACTGTGATTTTTTAACTTTTAATTTTTAAAGCATTTATTTATTTATTGGAGAGAGGGAAAGAGGCAGATATATATATATATAGAGAGAGAGAATGGGCTCAATAGGGCCTCCACCCACTGCAAACAGACTCCAGATACATGCATCACTTTGCGCATCTGGCCTCTGTAGGCACTGGGGAGTTGAACTTGGGCTCTTAGGCTTCGTAGGCAAATGCCTTAACCACTAAGCAATCTCTCCAGCCCCCTCTCCCTCCTTCCCCCCCCCCGCTCCGATTTTCTGAGGTAGGTTTCACTTTAGCTCAGGCTGACCTGGAATTCACTATGTAGTCTCAGGGTGGCCTCGAACTCACAAAGATCCTCCTACCTCTGCCTCCCAAGTGCTGGGATTAAAGGTGTGTGCCACTACGCCCGGCTCACCCCTCCCTTTTAAATGTGAGATTTGGGGGGTCTGAACTCAGGTACTCATGCTTGCATCACAAGCACTTTATCCATTGAGCCAACCCTCCAGTCTTCTACAGGGATATTTGGAGTAAGTTCATGGTCTCCCTGACAGTCTTTCCCCTGTGTGATAGGGATAGTGACCCCCTGCAGGGTTTCTTTGAGCAGCAGTGAGGTAATCCACCAAGTAGCTAATGGAGTTCCCCACATGTAGTTGATGTTAGAGTACTGGGCTGTGATGCCGGTTGTGGTGACAGTGAAGACGATGATTGGGTGAAGTCCTTAGCCGTAAGAAGCAGATAGTCACTGCTTCTCTTTAGGGAACCCAGAGTTGCCAGCTTTTAGGTATCCATCACCTGTTTCCATAGGTCTTTGGGGCCCTGGTCTTCTGAGTGGTGGCTTCTAAGGGGAACCCAGCTTCTTAGAAATTGCTAATGGGGTTCCAGCCGCAGAACTTGGCCGAGGCCTCCAGGCTGCTTGGGCTGTGTTCTTTTTCTCCTCTGTATGGGAGGATCAAGTAAACTGGCCTTCTGAGTTCTCTTTCTCGGACCCTGTCCTTTGATTCTGCAGCTCACTTCTCTATTAAAACCTCATGCTAGCACATGACTCTCCTTCTGTGGATGTCAGACCTGGTCCCAGCTCCCCAAGGTGCTTCTATGTAGTGACCAATTCTTATAGGTGGGAAAATTGTCAAATGTTGGGAGATTAAGGCATTTCTTTTTTAAAAAAAAATTTATTTATTTATTTAGTTTTTATTAACATTTTCCATGGTTATAAAAAAATATTCCATGGTAATACCCTTCCTCCCCCCACACTTTCCCCTTTGAAATTCCATTCTCCATCATATTAGCACCCCATCTAAGGCATTTCTTAGTGTAGCAACTTCTCTTAGCCTCGCCTTCCTCCTTTGTTGAGACTAGGAAGAGTAAAAGTTTCTTCCCGCGGCTGTCATGAGGTTGTCATTAATTGAGATTTATCACTTAGGTCCAGGCCATGATGAGACACCCTATCTTATAGGAGTTGGATGGCTTTCCTGAGGATGACCCCAATATGCATGTGCACACGCTTATGCACCACCCATAGGAGCATGTACACACTCACATTGTTTTTTCTTTTCTTTTTTTTTTTTTTTGGTTTCTCGAAGTAGGGTTTGACTCTATCCTAGGCTAACCTGGAGTTCAACTGTGTAGTCTCAGGGTGGCCTCAAACTCAAGGTGATTCTCCTACCTCTGCCTACCAAGTGCTGGGATTAAAGGCATGCATCTCCATGCCTGGCTAAATTTTTTTTTTTTTTGCTTATTTTTACTTATTTGAGAGCAACAGAGATTGAGAGAGAAAGAGGCAGATAGAGAGAGAATGGGCGCGCCAGGGCCTCCAGCCACTGCAAACTGAACTCCAGATGCATGCGCCCCCTTGTGCATCTGGCTAACGTGGGACCTGGGGAACTGAGCCTCGAACCGGGGTCCTTAGGCTTCACAGGCAAGTGCTTAACCGCTAAGCCATCGCTCCAGCCCTGGCTAAACTTTTTAAAAAATATATTTATTTGTCTATTTGCAGTGCAGGAGATTGAACTCAGGGCCTTGCTTGTGCTAGGCTCATGTTCTACCACTGAGGTGCATCCCCAGCCTTGAATCTTTAACTTGATATGAATACACCCTTCGCGTATGTGTAACATGTACTACTTAAGCATTAGTCATTATAATTCTTCCAAAAAAGCTTTGTTTCTGAAAGATGAAACTTTGATCCTAAGGCACCAATGCTTAGGAAGTCTGGAAGGAAGCGCATCCTAGTCCTATTGATGATGTGTCTCCTCAGGACTTCTCCCCTGCCAGGTGTCCCCAGCTGAGGGGCTTGACCTCGTAGGATGGACAAAAACTGACATTGTGTTTTGTGTGAGTGGTCCCTGTGTGTCAGACACAAAATCATGAATGTGAGTTATGATGAGGGTGTGAGGAGAAAGACAATATAAGGATGTAGATTAACAAACCAATAGACATGGGGGAGAGGCCTTCTGGGAAGCGTGTCTACATTGTGCTCCCAGCTCTGGCCTTCTGAGGCAGGTGACTGTGACCTAAGCAGAAGTCACAGGCCAGGTGGTCCCTCTGGGCATCAGAAGAATCTGCAAGGCCAGCACCTTCTAGAGGTTTCTGTAATGGAACTGAATAGAGACATGGAGAGTTCTGGGTTATGAGGAGTTCTGAGGTTGACCTTGGAACATATTTTATGATATATTTATTTCCATGGGAAGTTTCCTTCCTAATTCCTTTTTATGGGTCCCAGTTAATATTCAAATGTGCCTATATTTCTGGGATACATGTTGACCTTGGAAGGCAGCAAGCAGGCCATAGAGGCTCTGCAAGGCCACGGGAGGTGCAGTGATCTGCCTCTCTACCTGAGCAGTTCCTTGTCTAGATGTCTGGTTGTCTGGCAAAGGTGCTGGATTGCCAGGCCTCCTTCCAGAGTGACCCTGGGCTGAAGCTCATCCTACCCCCCGTTGCATTCAGAAGATCTTGACAGAGTGCCTGTCACTGAGGGCACTTCCTTGGTGAAGCTTCCTGGGCTCATTTGTCCCCAGTCATGCCGCCTGCTTGTGAGACCTGACCGGCTGCCACCTGCCTGTGAGACCTGGCTGGCTGTCCCACATCACAGCTTAGCATCTGGTTCTATGACCTCCCTGCTTGTTTCAGGTCCCACCTTCCTCACTAGGTTGTGCTGGGTCCACTGGCACAGAGCCCTGGTTCTGGGATTTAGTAACCAACTATGCCACCCTGTGCAAATGAGCAATGTTCTGAGAACCTTAGCTCCGTGTTCATATACCTGAACTTGGCCTGTAGGCTTGGCTGCTGTGAGGATAAGGGCACATGGACTGGCGAAGGCTGTATGAGGGTCTCTCCCAGGCAGGTTGTATATACTATTCCATATGGAGGCTTATGGTTGTCATCATGGCCAGTGAGCCAGACGCTTGTAGGGTGGCTTCAGTGGTAAGCTCAGTTTCCCTTCCAGCCTCTAGTCACACTTCACTGTCCCCATCCTCCCACCCCCGCACCCTGTGTGACCATCATTCCTGTTCCACAAGCCTTGGCCTTCAGGGACTGGTATGTGGTGGCTTCTTCCTGAGAGGCGTTACCTGTGTGGTACTGAACCCCACTAGCCGTCTCCCGTGTATCTTACCCCTGCTTCTGGCTGAGGGTGGAGAATGGAGTCTTGGGAACTTGGGGTGTGTATTCATTTCTATAGATCACCTCAAACTTGGTGGGTGTCTTAAAAGAACATAAATTTTATTTTCCTATGGTTCTTGCATCCGGAAGTCTGAAATCAAAGGGTCTGCAGGGCCTTGTTCCTGTCATAAGCTCCAGGGGAGAATTCTTGAATGTTCTTCCATCTAGTACCAGCTCCAGGCTTTCTTGTTCCCAATCTCTGCCTCCGTCTTCCTGGGGCCAGCCTTTTCCCTAGGAGTCTCTAGTGTGCGTGCGTGCGTGTGTGTGTGTGTGTGTGTGTGTGTGTGTGTGTGTGTGTCTTATCTGGACACTTGTCATCAGATGGAGAAAGAGAGAGAGAGAGGGAGAGAGAGAGAGAGAGAGAGAGTGTGTGTGTGTAATATCTGGACTCTTGTCATCAGATGGAGAGTTTACTGACTAGTCCTGATGTGATCACATTTTGAGACCAGTATCTTAATTCTATCTAGTGTTTCCACCTGTTTGTGTTTCCTTACTTTAGACTGGGTAATTTATAAACACAGGACCTTTTATTATTTTTTTAAATTAATATATCTCGGCGTGGTGGTGCATACCTTTAATCCCAGCACCAGGGAGGCAGAGATAGGAGGATCACAGTGAGTTCAAGGCCACTCTGAGAATACATAGTGAATTCCAGGTTGGCCCGGGCTAGAGTGAGACCCTACCTTGAAAACAAACAAAACAAAACAAAACAAAAAGAATGTGTGTGTATATATGTATGTGTGTGTCAAGTACAGTGTGTGCCTGTGTGTGGAGGAAAGCCTCAAGAATATTGCCTACTTCCTTCAAGACAGGGTCTCTCATTGGCCTGAAGCTCACCAGTTAAGCTAGATTGGCCAATGGACCCCAGGAATCCTGCTGTCTCTGCTCCCCAGTGCTGGGATTATAGGTGTATGTCATTATGCCTGCACTTTTTCAGATATTGGGGGTTGAACCCAAGCCCTTATGCTTGTAAGGCAGGCACTTTATCAACTGATTTACCTGTTCAGTCCATATGCCAGCATTGTTCCTCCATAGTTCTGGGGGTTAGGAAGTCTAAGGTCAACGTGGGCTTGGAGTCTGGTAAAAACTTGCTTCCTGCTTCTAAGATGTGCTGTGTCCTCACGTGTGGGAGGGGGAAGAGCCAAAGGGTCCAGTTAGCTCCCTCCATCCCTTTTTTAGGGACACTAATCACAATGGTGAAACCTACACATGCTAATCATCCTCCATAGGCCTCACCTTCTGATGCCTTATCTTGGGGCTTAAATTTGAGCATATATATTTTAGAGGGACACATACATCCAAACAATAGCATTTGCCAAGACCTGTGTTTTGTTTTAATATGTACACACACACACACATGTATATCTATCTCTGTCTGTCTATCTATCATCTATCTATCTATCTATCTATCTATCTATCTATCTATCTATCTATCTATCTATCTAAATATCTGTCTATCTATCTATCTACATTGACAACTTCTATACTTACAGAGAACAAACCATGGTATTTCTCTTCCCTGCCCCGCTTTCCCCTTCATAACTCTGTTCTCCGTCATGTCCCCTCCCTTTCCCCATTTGTCTCTCTTTTAATTTGATGTCATCATCTTTTTCTCCTATTATGAGGGTCTTGTGTAGGCACTGCAAGGTCTTGGTTATAGAGGCCAAGTTCTTTCTGGATAGTTGTATGTAAGGAGTGGTACCTTTCCTTTGGCTCTTACATTCTTTCTGCCACCTCTTCCACAATGGACCCTGAGCCTTGGAGGGTGTGAGATGTTTCAGTGCTGTGCACTCCTCCATCCCTTCTTCTCAGCACTATGTTGCCTTTTGAGTCATCCCAGTGGTCATTGCCATCTGAAAAGAGAAGCTTCTCTAACCAAAAGTGAGAGTAGAATTAATATATGAATATTAATATTAAGTGTAGTGCTTTCAGGGCAATTTAGTGAGAATAATATATGCATTTATTCAGACAAGAGCAGGCTTTATACCCCTAAGGCTCATGACCTCCCCTGCCATAGGCTTTTGATTAGGTTTTCAGTATCAGGCAGGTATTCCCTCCCACAGAGTGGGCCTCCAGTCCAGTTAAAGAGCAGTTGGTTTCCCCCAGAGCAGACATGCCGCTATTGCCCTCCTTCAGTCATTTGGCCTGTCTGAACAAACTTGAAGCTTCCAGTATCCACTGTTTTCACCTCTGATGACTTCTGTCTCCCATAAGGCTGCATGCAGTGCAGGTTTTTCCAGCTTTCACTTGGCTGGGCTACAGGGAGACAATTTTCTGCTCAGTACCAGCTTGGTTTCTCAGTGACTTTGCTGCTCAGGCATGTGAAGTCTTCAGCAACAGGGTCTGACCGTTTCTTTCTCATGGGAAACCAAGGGTCTTGGCAATAGCCTGTAATGTTTTGGAGGCAAACAGGGATCTCCTTGGCCAACAACTCACTGGATGGTATCCTGACCTTTTTTTTTTTTTTTCTTCTTCTTCTTCTGCTTCTGCTTCTCCTTCTCGTTCTTCTTCTTGTTCTCGTTCTTCTTCTTCTTGTTCTCGTTCTTCTTCTTCTTCTTGTTCTCCTTCTTCTTGTTCTTCTCCTTCTCCTTCTCCTTGTTCTTGTTCTTCTTGTTCTTCTCCTCCTTCTTCTCCTTCTTCTTCTCCTTCTCCTTCTCCTCCTCCTCCTCCTTCTTCTTCTCCTTCCCCTCTTCCCCTCCTCCTCCTCCTCCTCCTCCTCCTTCTTCTTCTTCTTGACACATTCATATCCTTTTGGATGAGCACATGTCTTTTTTGGGGGGGAGTGGCATACCATTTAACCTTTACCACTCTGGGTTAGTCTACTCTGGGAGCTCCTGCTGGGAGCATGGTGAGGCCCAGGGTTCTGCCAGCACATGGCAGCTGTTCCCTCTTGTGTAGTTGGGTGTCACATGTGACTGCAGGGTTCCTGTGAATGGGGCATGCCATGGGAGGAGCGGCCCCATGCAGCTGCAGCTTACACAGTCAGGGCTGGGCGTGTTCCGTTCCTACTTGCCACTACAGAACCTGCTGTGGAAAGAGCCCACAAGAAGGCGCCAATAAATCATCAAGTGTAAGTGATTGATGACGACTCACGGATAAATCTACACTAGGGATGTGGCGTGCAGGCTGGAGAGATAGCTTGTGTGGTGGTTTGATTCATGTGTCCCCCGTAAACTTAGGTGTTCTGAATGCCAACTTCCCAGCTGTTGGAGATTTGGGAATTATCACCTCCTGGAGGCAGTGCATTGTTGGGGGTGGGCCTATGGGTATTATAGCCAAGTTTCCCCATGCCAGTGTTTGGCACACTCTTCTGGTCCTGTTGTCTACCTGATGTTGGCCAGGGGGTGATGTCCACCCTCTGCTCATACCATCATTTTCCCTGCCATCATGGAGCTTCCCCTTGAGTCTGTAAGCCAAAATAAACCTCTTTTTTTCCCATAAGCTGCTCTTGTTTGGGTGATTTCTACCAGCACTGCGAACCTGACTGCAACAACTCTGTTGGTAAAACAGCTCTCTGCAAGGATAAAGACCTGAGTTTAGTCCTTGGAACCCATGTAACAGTGAGGCTTGCTGGTCACAGCCAATCTAGCTTAATTGTTGAGCTCTAGGCCAACGAGAGACCGTCTCCAAAAAGGTAGGCGGTGTTCCTGAGGAATGATACCCAAGACTGTCTTCTGGCCTCCACACACATGTCCCCCTTCCCCCGCCACGCCACAGGGAACTTAGAGAATTTTCATAAGACCCCTCTTTTTTGCAACTAAACATCAAAAACAACAAAAAACAACTGCATACATAATTTTAAACAAAATGATGTATGTGTATTGTAAAACATTTAAGTGATAGTCGAGCACAAAGAAGTGCATTATTAAAATCTTAATAATGCCTTAATGTTCTTGCCACCAGAGCTATCCATTATTACCATTTGCTAAGCATCGGTAACTGAGTCTCTCACCCAGACAGAGCCATGTGGAAATGAGAGCACTCTGTGCACACCCCCTTTGTAATAAAGAGTTCAACTTGATTTTCCTTGCATTTATCCAATGACAAAAACATCAAAACAAAACAAAAAAAAAAAAGTGGCTTCAAAGGAATTGCTTAAGTGTAAAGAGATATTTCCTTTCTAGAAGAGATAGTAATTGTTATGAGTTCTCTAAAGATGCAGAAAAAGAAAAAGAACCACCGGATGTGGTGGTGCACACCTTTAATCCCAGCACTTGGGAGGCAGAGATAGGAGGATCGCTGTGAGTTCGAGACCACCCTGAGACTACATAGTTAATTCCAGGTCAGCCTGAGCCAGAGTGAGACCCTACCTCAAAAAACCGAAAAAAAGAACCAAGCCAGGCATGGTGGCACATACCTATAATCCTAGCACCTAGGGAATGGAGGTAGGAGGATCAGGAATTCAAGGTCATCCTCAGTTAGCTATCATGTTCAAAGCCAGCCTGGGATACATGAAGCTCTGTTTTAAAAAACAAAACAAGCCAAATAAACAAAAGAAACAAACCTTTGAGGGTACAGATGACTAGTAAATGAATTATTTCAGCCCTCTCTATTGTAGCTGGCTCCCTGGTTTGAAATAGGAAAGCCAGGTACTTTGGAGAGAAGGACATGCATCCTGTGGGACTGGCCCCTCAGAGTGTGCTTCTTTTGAGGGGAGCTGCTGCTCTCAGAACAGGAAGCCGAGGCAGCGCATTTGTCTCTCCAGCTGTGTGCAGGGAGCCCTCCAGACAGCCTGAGCTCCGTTACACAAGGAAACCATGCTGAGCCTATCTTGGGTTTATGAGCAAATGACATGGGTTGAGCTGATTTGATTTGGCAGTGGGACCAAGAAGTTTCTGAAATGTCAGATGTTAATATGATGGCTGGCTGACGCTACTTGGGAAGCCAGAAGTGGGGGGTGCCTGGCCAGGGGGTGGCATCTGTTGTAGAGGAGGAATGTGGGAGAAAGGGAGGAAAGGGAGAAGAGGCCAGGGGAGCAAGGAGGGAAGGAAGGTGGGAGGAGGAGAGGAGCAGGAAGAGGGAGCAGGGGAGTTGAGGTGGAGGCAGGCTTGCCCCATCAAGGACAACAGGCTGCAGGTCTGGGCTGAATTTGCCTCAGACAGGCTTGGGCCAACAAAGTGGTAAGAAACATTTTCAGGATTGGGGAGATGGATCAGTGCTGGCCTTGCAGGAATGAGAACTTGCTCCCCAGAACCCGCATAAAAAGTTGGGCATGGGGTTATTGCCTGTAATCCTAGAGTTGGGGAGATGGAGACAGGAGGATCCCTGGGCCTCACTGGCTAGCCAGTCTAGCCTAAGTGGTGAGCTCTAGGCCAGTGAAAGACACTGTCTCAAAAAGAGAGGGAATATAAGACTATCTTTGGAGCCATTTTTTAAAGATTGAGGGCTACACTAATAAATGAGAGAAATTAGAGGTAATTTATATTTTATATGCAGATTTCACATTTTCTGATTTTGTAGTTTCATGTGATTAGTTTCCAAAGGTTATAGATAATTTAAAAAAATCGGAAATGTCACTTTTTAAGAACTGCATGTTATTTATTTATTTATTTTTTCCGAGGTAGGGTCTCATTGTGGCTCAGGCTGACCTGGAATTCACTATGCAGTCTCAGGGTGGCCTTGAACTCTTGGCAATCCTCCTACCTCTGCCTCCTGAGTGCTGGGATTAAAGGAATGCACCACCATGCCCAGCTCAAGAACTGCATGTTTTTTAGACACACCTATTAGCATATTAGGAAGGAAGCAAAAAGTAATTGTCTATTTAAAAACTATTTTATTTATTTGTATTTATTTGGAAGCAGTTACTTGACTAACTTCACTCCCTCATGGCTTAAACTTTCTGGCTCTCTCAGGAACAGCCTTTTATAGAGAGGGACTATTGTATTGAGAAGAAAATGGTACTAGACAATTGGCTAAAAGTAAATTTAGAGAAAATTAAACCTTAGCAAGGCCCTACCTTGAAAAACAAACACAAAAGAAAGAAAGAAAGAAAGAAAGAAAGAAAGAAAGAAAGAAAGAAAGAAAGAAAAGGGCTAGAGAGATGGCTTAAATGGTTAAGGCACTTGCCTGTGGAGCATTCATCTGCAGTTTGTTTGCAGTGGCTGGAGGCCCTGGTGTACCCATTCTCACTTTTTCTCTCTCTCTCAAATACATAAAAATGTTTTAAAAATTAAAAAAAAAAAGGAGGATTGCCATGAGTTTGAGGCCCTGAGACTACATAGTGAGTTCCAGGTCAGCCTGGGCTAGAGTGAAACCCTACTGGTGAAAAACAAACAAACAAAAAAAAAAAGAAAAAGAAAGAAAAGAAAAAGAGGTGGATGGCACATGACAAGAATAGCTCCTGAGGTTGTCCTCTAGCCTCCACACATACCCCTGTACGTGTAGATGTGCGTACACTCACACACATACACACACTCCCCAGTTCATTTTTTTTTTTTTGAGGCAAGCCCAACAGATTAGCCTTTTTAAAATTTTTTTTGAGAAGGAGAGAATTGGTGTGTTCCAGATGCATGTGCTACCTTTTATGCATGTGTGACCTTCTGCATGCGGCTTACGTGGGATCTGGAGAGTCAAACATGGGTCCTTGGGCTTTGTAGGCAAGCACCTTCTTTTTAAAAAATATTTTATTTGTTTATTTATTGGAGAGACTGAGAGAAATAGGCAGAAAGAGGGACAGAGGGTATGTGGGTGTGGGTGTGGGTGTGTGCCAGGGCCTCCAGCCACTACAAATGAACTCCAGATGCGTGTGCCGCTTTGTGCATCTGCCTTATGTCTCTACTGGGAAATCCAACCTGGTCCTTAGGCTTTGCAAGCAAGCACCTTAACTGCTAAGCCATCTCTCCAACCCTGGCAAATGCCTTCTTAACTACTAAGCCATCTCTTCAGCCCCACAAGTTCATTTTAATACTGTTTATAGGCATGTGCTTTCCAGTCCTTTGCAATATGTCCTACTGTGTGTTTCTGAAGCTTTCTTCCTAGGGGCTGGTCCTGGTAATGACCTGACCTTCAAAGTGACCAGAACTATATCTCACCTCAGAGATAATGAGAGGTCAGATGATTCAGAGAATCAGGTCACATTCACTCAAGGCTTCATCCCCCTGTGGATGTCCAGATAGGACTCAGGACTGTCCATTTTATGTCCCTTGCTTCACCAGCACGTCAGGACCCTGGGAGATAGGAGGCAGCTACTGGGCTCATTTATGGTAGGCCTCATGTTTGGTAGCTCCTGGCTTAATTGTGTCATATGGTCTGTTGGACTTGAGGGAGTAACAGCTACACCAGGTACACAGGAATGTACATTAGGTATACCAGGGCCTTCAGCCACTGCAACGAATTCCAGATGTATGTGCCACTATGTATCTGGCTTTACATGGGTACTGTGGAATCAAGCTTGGGTTTTTAGGCTTTATGGGCAAGTGCCTTAACCACTGAGCAATCTTTCCAGTCCAAGAATATCTTTTTTTAAAGTCAGGATATCCTAAAATAGTGACTTCCCTGTCATACCTGAAGACAGGATTGACTTGGGAGTCCATTGGGGCAACTTCCAGGCCACCTGGCTTCAAAGTCCCTCAAGCATCAGTGTAGCAAAGCAGGAAGCAGGAGCTTAAGTCTGTTCTCAGGAGCAGGAAGGTGGTCTGCACACCCTGGGAGGGTCCAGTAGGTCCTGGGGCTGGGGCAGGGTTAAGGACCCTTGTCATAGAACACAGACACACCCAAGGTTAGCTCTGGTGACAGAGATGGAAGCTGGGAGGCCAGGCCTTGCTGGTGTGCATGGCACTACCTCCCACTGGCAAGTCTCAAGCCTTGTTGGCACAGTGTGTCCCTCTAGGGACAGTTTGGGTCGCTTGCCTTGCAAACCCTGGGCCTGGGGGCAGTCAAGAATATGTACTCGAGTTCTTGAGGAGTAGCTGGGTGCTTTGGGACAGAAATCAGAGTTAAGTTCACTCCACACTGAGAACATGTCACATAGCATATTCAGGTTAAATTTTTTATTTGTTTGTTTTGGCCAGGCATGATGATGCATGCCTTTAATCCCAGCACTCAGGAGGCAAAGATGTATCACTATGAGTTCAAGACCAGCCTGTGACTACAAAGAGATTTACAGGGCAGTCTGGGCTATAGTGAAATTCTACCTTGAAAAACCAAAAAATATTTTTTAAAAATATATATTTATTTATTTGCAAGGAGAGAGAGAGGAGAGGAGAGAGACAGACAGAAAGGGCACACCAGGACTTCTAGCCACTGCAAACAAACTCCAGATGCATGCTCCACTTTGTGCATCGGGCTTTACATAGGTACTGGGGAATCAAACTCATGTTAGGTTTTGCAGGCAAGTGCCTTAAACACTAAGTCATCTCTCCAGCTCCCCCAATTTTTTTTTGAGGCTGTTTTGTGTGTGTGTGTGTTGCCTAGAGTGACCTAGAACCCTGACCTCTGATGCTCCACCTCCAAAGTGCTGAGTTTATAGGCTGTACCACCACACCTGGCTTGACGTTTTGAGTAGCAGTGAAAAGTTTTTAGTCAAAGACATGCTACTGAAATGTCAGATTGCTCTTTTCTCATTGAGCCAGACTGGATGTACCTGTCAGGAAGTCTCTGTTAATTGCTTATAGCTGCTGTGAACAAATGGTCACAGACTTGGACTTAAGACAATATAGATTTTTCTGTAGATCCAGAAACCTGAATTGGCTCTTCTTCCTTCCCTTCCTCCCTTCCCTTCCTCTTTCCCCCCTCCCCTCCCCTCCCCTCCCCTCTCCTCTCTTCTCCTCTCCTTCACCTTTTCTCCTTCCCCCTCTTCTACCCTCCCCCTTCCCTTTCCTTCTCCTCCCTCCTTCCCTCCATCTATTTGTTGATTTATTTTTAAATATTTTTTTATTGACAACTTCCATAATTGTAAACAATATCCTAAGGTAATTCCTTACCTCCCCCCACTTTCCCCTTTGAAACTTCACTCTCAATCTTATCCCCTCCCCCTCTCAATCAGTCTCTTTTATTTTGATGTCATGATCTTCCTATTATGATGGTCTTGTGTAGGTAATGTCAGGTACTGTGAGGTCATGGATATCCAGGCCATTTTGTGTCTGGAGGAGCACATTATAAGGAGTCCTACCCTTCCTTTGGCTCTTACATTCTTTCCACCACCTCTTCTGCAATGGACCTTGAGCCATGGAAGGTGTGATTGAGATATTTCAGTGCTGAGCACTCCTCTGTCACTTCTTCTCAGCACTATGGTGCCTTCTGAGTCATCCCACTGTCAATGCCATCTGAAAAGAGAAGGATCTCTGCCAAAAGCGAGAGTAGCATTAATATATGGGTATGAACATTAAGAGAAGTGCTTACTGGGCAGTTTGGTGAGCATGGTATATACTTTTAGCCACACAGCAGCAGATGTCACACTCCTAGGGCTCATGACTACCCCTGTTATAGGTTTTCAGCGTCAGGGATATATTCGCTTCCATGGAGCTGGCCGCCAGTCAAATTAGAGGGCTGTTGTTTTCCCCCGTAACAGATGTGCCACTATTGTACCTGTTGACTCATTTGGCCTGGTTGGCCAAATATGAGACTTGCAGTGTCCACTGTTGGGTATCTTCACTGGTTATTTCTCTCTCCCATTGAAATGCATGCAGCATGGCTTTTTCCAGCTTTCTGTTGGCTGGTCTACATGGAGGAGGTTTTCAGCTCAGTTCCAGCAAGGTTTCTCAGTGACCTTGCAGCCCAAGTATATGAAGTCATCAGCAATAGGGTCTTATTATCTATTTCTCGTGGGAAACCAATGGCCTTGGCAATGGCCTGTAATGTTTTTGGGGCATCAAGGACCTTCCTGGCCAACAGCTCACTGGAAGGTATCCCATCCTTGGCACCGAAAATTTTCTAGTAACAATCTATGGCTCCTGTGTGTTCCATTGTCCAAAAAAAATAGGTTTCCATATGACTTATTTATGTCCTCTTGGATTTTGATTAGCCCTCCCTCCACCTTTTCTTACTCAATCTCTTCCCTGACCTCACTTAGGCTTTTTCATCCCCATTAAGCTGTTCTTCTATTTACATATATGTAATACCATCCTATTAGGTCCCCTCTCCCTTTTTATTCCTTTCTAGCTTATTGGCCTGTGCTACTGAGTTTTCTTCCTACTTACAGAAGTCCAGTTGTTTGTACCTAGGATCCACGTATGGGAGAGAAAATGCTATGCTTGGCTTTCTGGGCCTGGGTTACCTCACTTAGTATAATCCTTTCCAAAGCCAGCCATTTTCCTGCAAATTTCATAACTTCATTTCCTCCATCTATTTATAAACAGAGAGAGATAGAAGAGAAACAGAGAGAATGGATGCTTCAGGGCTTCCAGCCGCTGTAAATGAACTACAGATACACGTGCCACTTCGTGCATCTGGCTTTACGTGGGTACTAGGGAATTAAACCCTGGTTGTTAGGCTTTGCAGGCAAGGGTCTTAACTGCTCAGCCAGCTCTTCAGCCCCTGAATTGGGTCTCACTGGGTAAAATCAAGATAACTGGTGAGGCTGTCTTTCTCCAGTGCTGTAGGGGAGGGTCATTTCCTTTTACAGTTCTAGAAGGCCCCCTGTTTCACGTGCAGCTGACCTCCTGTGTCTGTCCTCAGGACTGGTGACTCGAGTCGAGCCCTGCTTATGCTGTCACCCCTCTGCTTGTCCTTTTTTTCCTGCTATCTTGTGATTAAACAGGCTCTTCTGATGACACAGGGTCCACCTGGGTCATCTAGATACTCTTCCCGTCTGAGTCAGCTGTAGGCATCCTTAATTCTATCTGCAATTGTAATCCCTATCCTGGGTAACCTCACATATGCACAGCTCCAGGGAGGGACAAGGGCATCATTGGTGAGGCTGATGGGTCATTATTCTGCCATCACAGGGTCAGGTCCCCCTCATAGTTCAATGGTAGGGACTGGGCTTTGTTCAAATGTGGCTTCCTTATGTGTAAATGGGGATCTTATCTGCTGAGGAATTTGTGGGGCTCCGTGGTTCCTTCACTGAGATCCACCATCCACATTTCTTTATTGAAAACCTGATTGTACAACCATGAAGTCAGAGGAATGCAGAATGTCCCTGAATTTTCCTGCACGTAAGACCACTCAACACTTCTTTTGTCAGTTCAAAGTTGAGACATGGCCTTAATTTCATAATCTCCAGTTTGCAACTTATAGATCCTACGTGGAAACGTAATGGAAAAAAAAAAAAAGACATATGGGCTTCATTGACTTAGCCAAAGGTACTTGTCCAGATCCTCTCTCTCTCTCTCTCTCTCTCTCTCTCTCTCTCTCTCTCTGTGTGTGTGTGTGTGTGTGTGTGTGTGTGTTTTGAGGTAGTAGCCCAGGCTGACTTGGAATTCACTATGTGGTCTCAGGCTGGTCTCAAACTTAACAGTGATCCTCCTACCTTTCCTCCTGAGTGCTGGGATTAAAGGCATGTGCTACCATACCTAGCTAGTAGGGTCTCAGTCTAGCCCAGGCTGACCTGGAATTCACTCTGTACTCTCAGGGTGGCCTCAAACTCACAGCAATCCTCCTACCTCTGCCTCCCGAGTGTTGGGATTCAAGGCGTGTGCCACCACGCCTGGTGTTCCCTTGATACTTTTCGATATAGGGTCTTGCTGTGTTAATGAGGCTGACCTGGAACTTTCTATGTAGCCCAGGCTCATGATTTTCCTACCTTAGCTTTCCAAGTGCTGTGATTATACACATGTACCATTATGCCCCAGTCTTTGTTCAATGTCTTTATTTATTTATTTATTTACTTATTTAATTTTTCAAGGTAGGATCTCACTCTAGCCCAGGCTGAGCTGGAACTCTTTCTATAGTCCCAGGCTAGCCTGTAATTCTCAGTGATCTTTCTCCTTTTGCCTCTGCCTTACAAGTGCTGCGATTAAAAGTATGCACCACTATGCTTGTTTTGTCTAATCCAATATATATATATATATATATATATATATATATGCACATATATATGATATAATATATATAATATATATTATATTATATAATATATAATCATATAATACTATAATATATATAATCATACACACACACACACACACACACACACACACACACACGTATTTGGCTTTTCAAGGCAGGGTCTCACTCTAGCTCATCCTAACCTGGAATTCACTCTGTAGTCTCAGGGTGGCTTCAAACTCACAGAAATCCTCTTACCTCTGCCTTCTGAGTGCTGGTATTAAAAGTGTGTGCCACCATACTGAGATGTCCAATCTTTTCCTGAAAGTGCCACTGCTTGCTTCCAGTCACACGTTGATGTCTTCTTCTGATCTTACCTGCATCTTTCTTTTCTTTTCTTTTCCTTTTTTTTTTTTTTTAAAAGGCAGGGTCTCACTCTAGTCCAGGCTGACCTGGAATTCACAATGTATTCTCAGGGTGTTTTTGAACTCAAGGTGATTCTTCTACCTCTGCCTCCCAAGTGCTAGAATTACAGGCATACACCACTACACCCAGCTTAACTTTATTTTTTTAAATTTTTATTAACATTTTCCATGATTATAAAATATATCCTATGGTAATTCCCTCCCTCCCCACCCCCACACTTTCCCATTTGAAATTCCATTCTCCATCATATTACCTCCCCATTACAATCATTGTAATTACATACATACAATATCAACCTATTAAGTATCCTCCTCCCTTCCTTTCTCTACCCTTTATGTCTCCTTTTTAACTTACTGGCCTCTGCTACTAAGTATTTTCATTCTCACGCAGAAGCCCAGTCATCTGTAGCTAGGATCCACATATGAGAGAGAACATGTGGCGCTTGGCTTTCTGGGCCTGGGTTACCTGACTTAGTATAATACTTTCCAGGTCCATCCATTTTTCTGCAAATTTCATAACTTCATTTTTCTTTACCGCTGAGTAGAACTCCATTGTATAAATGTGCCACATCTTCATTATCCACTCATCTGTTGAGGGACATCTAGGCTGGTTCCATTTCCCAGCTATTATAAATTGAGCAGCAATAAACATGGTTGAGCATGTACTTCTAAGGAAATGAGATGAGTCCTTTGGATATATGCCTAGGAGTGCTATAGCTGGGTCATATGGTAGATCAATCTCTAGCTGTTTTAGGAACCTCCACACTGTTTTCCACAATGGCTGGACCAGATTGCATTCCCACCAGCAGTGCAGAAGGGTTCCTTTTTTTCCACATCCCCGCCAACATTTATGATCATTTGTTTTCATGATGGTAGCCAATCTGACAGGAGTGAGATGGAATCTCAATGTAGTTTTAATCTGCATTTCCCTGATGACTAGTGACGTAGAACATTTTTTTAGATGCTTATATGCCATTCGTATTTCTTCCTTTGAGAATGCTCTATTTAGCTCCATAGCCCATTTTTTGATTGGCTTGTTTGATTCCTTATTATTTAACGTTTTGAGTTCTTTGTATATCCTAGATATTAATCCTCTATCAAATATATAGCTGGCGAAGATTTTTTCCCATTCTGTAGGTTGCCTCTTTGCTTTTTTCACTGTGTCCTTTGCGGTGCAAAATCTTTGTAATTTCATTAGGTCCCAGTGGTTAATCTGTGGTTTTATTGCCTGAGCAATTGGGGTTGTATTCAGAAAGTCTTTGCCAAGACCAATATGTTGAAGGGTTTCCCCTACTTTTTCCTCTAGCAGTTTCGGAGTTTCCGGTCTGATGTTAAGGTCTTTAATCCATTTGGACTTAATTCTTGTGCATGGCGAGAGAGAAGAATCTATTTTCATCCTTCTGCAGATATATATCCAGTTTTCAAAACACCATTTGCTGAAGAGGCTGTCTCTTCTCCAATGAGTATTTTTGGCATTTTTATCGAATATCAGGTGGCTATAGCTACTTGGGCTTACATCTGGATCCTCTATTCTGTTCCACTGATCTACATGTCTGTTTTTGTGCCAGTACCATGCTGTTTTTGTTACTATGGCTCTGTAGTATAGGTTAAAATCAGGTATGGCCAGCTTAACTTTTTACAATGCTATTTATTTGAGAGAGAGAGAGAGAGAGAAAGAGACACAGAGAGAAAGAAGTGGAGAGAGAGAGAGAAAACAGGTCATCAGGGCCTTTAGTCACTGTGAACAACCTCTGGATGTATGTGCCACCTTGTGCATCTGGCTTATGTGGGTTCTGGGGAATTGAATGTGGGACCTTTGGCTTTGCAGGCAAACAGTTCAATCGCTAAGCCATCTCTTCAGCCCTCAGCTGCATCTTTCTTGCTGCTGTGACAGACTGTTGACTCTGTTTGCCCACTAGGAAGTAGCAAAGCTGTTCACAGGTAGACAATGACTCCTAATCCCCGTGATCTTCTTCTGTCATGTTTTAACCATGTTACCATCTTAGTTTCAAGGACAGGGGTCACCTTGTCCCTGTTGGACTGGACTGGACATCTGTGGTGAAAAGTGTGTGAGTCTGGGGACGTCGGGCTGAGGGTGGGAAGAGAGGGAACCCTTCATTCTGCTCAGACTGCCTGTGCTTAGATAACCCTCCCCAGATGACCTGCCTGGCATGAAAAGTCCCCCTCCTGGTTCCCCAGGTCAGATAGCGTTGCTTGGCTACAAGAGGCTCTGGCAGGGAGAGAAAACAGGCACACATGTTTAAAATTCAATATCAAGGCCTGGCAAACACTCCAGCAGGGCCTTCCAGCCCACCAATCATTTTCAGTTTTCCTCTGTGCGGGTGGGGATTTGCACCAAACCCAGATGGTCTCTTCTGGGAATTGCCCATCAGCTGCTGTGAGGGGCAGGGTGGGGGTGGGCCAGTCACATCCTTGGCCTCATGAGGACTGTCACCTCAATCAATCTGAGCAGACTCCCTTGAGCCCTGCTCTGGCCTGGGCTCACAAACAGATGGAGCTTTAAGAACAGGGCCTCTAGGGGTGTTTTGTTCAGACTCCTGCTGCCTTGTGCTGTGGAGAGGCGGCTGTGTAGAGCCCTGTCCTGTGGAAGGTGTGCACATGGTGTCCAGCATGGGTGAGGTGAGAGACGAAACATCTTTGAAAGGAAGGCAAAACTTTTCCAATCAGTCCATTCCAGAGAGGCACCCTGTTCCAGGTCCCACAAAGACCCTTAGTAGTTTAGCCTTGGTCTGCTCAACAGAAACTTGCTAAGTTGGTTGAATCTTGATGACAGCTGGGCTGTTCTAAGTGTGACACGGCTGTCTCCTCCTGAGGTAGAACAGGGGCTCTGGTAGCAGGGATCCTAATGGGCAGTCAGGGGAGGTGAGCAGACCTACTCCTTTTGTATGATGGCAAGGTAGGCCAGCTCTCCTTGGCTGGAGGTGTACATGGCTGCTTGGGGCATCTCACAGGGTACCTACTGGGATGTGGCCCTTCCTGGCAGGGAGGGATCATTTGCCATCAGCATGGGATGTCTAGAGCAGGCCAGGTGGATTGTTCTCCCTGCATGGGTTTCTGGTTTTCCTCTCTTCTGTAGCATAGCTCCACCCCCTCCCTCCCTCCAGGCTTAGCTAGGATGCTGCCCACCCTAGGAAACCTTCCATGATAGGTGGGAGCTCCCACACTTAGCACTTTGGGGTGCTAGTCTGATCCCTTCATCTGCTTGCAAAGTGAAGTCCTGGGAACATACACAGCAGACTAGGTTCCTGCCCTCAGGCAGCTTGCCTTTAGTGAGAGACACTGAGTCAGAAACCGGCACCATTACTCAAACTCTGTCAGGTGCTATGATGGAGAGACAAGCGTGGTATTTTAGCACTCGTGACATCCAGTGTGGGAGGGAGAAATGGCTTTCCAAGGGGGGGTGGGCATAGGAAGACCCCTGGAGGAGGTGACAGGTAAGTTGTTCCCTGAAGGATGGGGGCTGTGTGTGAAGGGCGGGGAGTGAGTGTGCTTGGGCTCTGGAAATAATAAGGGGCCAAGTCACCTGGGCAGGGGTGGGCTTTTACCTTGGGAACAGAAAGGAGGCCGTGTGGCTGCAGTGGTATGGGCAATGGGATAATCCTGAGGCAGAACACATGGCCTGTATAAAACCTGGGAGGGCGCTTGGATTTTAAGTAGTAGTGTGATGTGATTTATATCTGGTGGCCATGTGAACTGGCAGACCTGAGAGGAGGGAGGCCCAATGAGAGGCTGCTGCTGGAGCCAGGGGCCATTGCGTCTGGGTGGACAGAGATGGTGAGAATGGGTGGAGGGAGTTTGCGTTAAGGAGGTCAAGACAACAGGATAGGCTAATGGATTGGATGTGGCAGGAGAAGGAGAGGAGGAAGCTAGATGTCCAGCCATCCTGGACTGGGCTTGAACCAGGGGGTGGCTTTTTGGTTCCATTTTTATGCTCAAATGGAGATGCTTTTAGAGGGGCAGATCCAAGGAGGGCATACCTTTTATTTTTATATTTATTTAAGAGAGAGAGAGAGAGAGAGAGAGAGAGAGCGTGAGCGCGCGAGAGCGAGCATGCCAGGCTTTCGTCCACTGCAAACCAACTCCAGACACGTGCGTCCCCTTGTGCATTTGGCTAACATGTGTCCTTAGGCTTCACAGGCAAGTGTTTAACTGCTAAGCCATTTCCCCAGCCCCGAGGACATACCTTTTAAGTTGCTGGTGAGAAAGTGAAGTGGAAATATTAAACATTCACCTGGAGATGGTAATGTTGGGCTCCAAGGAAAGGTCACAGTGGAGGCACCCATGTAGGGATGGTATCAAGTCCCTGGGAATGGATGAGTCGCTTGGCTAGGGCCATGTGGATACAGGTGACAGGTAACTTATGGGGATCTATTTTTAGAGGTCATAGAGAAGAGGTGAAGGTGGCAAGGAGGGCTGAAGGAAGGACAACAAGGAAGGCACCACAAGGAGGGAGTGGTGCTGAGAGAAGATGAAGACCAAAGTGCTTCTGGGATTTGGCAACCTGGAGGTCATTGGCAACCTTGATGATGCAGTTGCAGGGATTTCTGCACCCACATGACCAGCCAAGGGAGACAGGATGCCCCTGTCACTGAGGTGGGGTGGGGTGTAGAATTTCATGGAGCAGAGCAGGCGGGAAAGCCATTAGAAGCCCGAGACTCCATTCACTGCAGTGGAAAGAGGGTCTCCTATCTGTGTAAGGCGGCCAGGCTCCAGGCCATCACCATCCTCCCACGGCCTCTGTGGCTGCCTTGCTTGCTTGCTGCTGTACACTGTTTCTCAGAAGTTGTCAACCCACATTGCTTGCTGGTTACAGAAAACCTTGCTCTTCAGGCTGGGCTATGTGCCTTGCTAAGCCCAAAGTCTGGGATCACTCCTCCAGCATCCTGTCCTCCAATCATGTCATGATTTCATGTCCCTCGTCCCTTCACACTGGTTACTCACAGGGCGTCAGTTCACCCTTCCCTTTGGTCAACCATGTGGCTAATGGCCCTCCCAATTTAGTGAAAATGTCTGGACATGGTGAGATAGGAGGATTGAAAATTCAAGGCCAGTCTGGGCTATGGAGTGAGACTATTTAAAAAAGAAATACCAAATGAGCAAACAGAAAACAAGTTAGTGAAATTGGTCTGTGTCTTGGAGTCAGCACACCTGCCTTTTGGGGAGCTGAGATCCCCGAAGCACTTCTGGGACTGTGGGAGGCCATGTCTGCGTGCTCTCTGGACCTTGCTCACTCACTCACCATTCTGGGAGCTGACTGGAGCTCCGGGGCCCAGCTGTGGGCCTGCTTCTCCCTACCACCCACTACCCGTGACACACTAGGCCCCCTTGTGGCCAGCACCATCAGTGCCAGATGTTAGCCTGTGGCTGGGACAGAGTGGGGAGGGATGACAAGCCCACTGTGCCAGATGGGAAGAGCCACCATTCCCACTGCCAGCTTCACTGGCAGGAGGCCCTGGAGACCACTGGAGCCAGGAATCACAGCAGCTTCCTGTCTCTGAACAAGGGCTTCTGGAGGGCCTGTCATCCCCTGCTTTGCAGGCTGGTCAGTTGTTTCAGTCTTGCTTTCAGCTTGAGTCCCAGGTCTGCAAGGTGGCCTGATCCCCAGGGATCGAGGCCAGGGTCACTTCCAGCACACGCGCTGCATGCATCGATTGCTTTAGATAGCAAGGCACGGGGCTCATGGGCAGAAGGCCAGGGGTCTCCCTTGTTGTCTGTGTGCTTTTGAGTCAGGGACTGCTGGGCATACAAATTGGAACCAATCACACATGATGGCTGTTCATGACAGGAGGGCATGTGCAGCTGGTCTCTTCACTTTTGGGGCCCATAAACCTCATGAGGACCATGCATGTTTGAGATGAGCAAGTGTTTAGTGTGTGTGTGACGGGGAGGGGGATAAGTGAGGCTGGGCAGATGTGAATGTAAGTGTTTTGTGTAGCTCTTTGTTGTGCCATCCCGGTGTCTGGGGGTAGATATTGTAATGTATTTGCTGCCAAATGATTTCCCCAAGCAGGACAGCTGGGCTTGGGATGGCCAGTCAGTGTTATTGTCATAAGCCTAGTTGGGGTCTCTGTTTGCCCCAGCACTCCGTTCATCAGCCCCAGCTGGTGAAGTGGGGAGGGGCAATTGTGTTATTTGACATACGGTTTGTGGAGAAGAGAGCTGTTTAGCGTCAAAGTCCTCATGTGCTGTACATGTATAATTAGGCTGTTGGTGCTTGGGGAGTGAAGCACTTATTTAAGTAATCATTAACTAGAAGATGGAGGAGGAAAGGAACATGTAATTTGCAGATGTCCCCCCTTTCCTGCAGATTAACCTGAAATGAAACTCCACGCTGCCCCTCAGTCTTCCCCTGCTGTCACCCTGTGGTAAGGAAGGTCGGGGGTCTTTTAGGGGCAGCCCTGCATAGATGACGTGGATTGCATCTCTCACCATGATTCCCCTCCCCGCTCCCTAGTTACCAGTTTCTTAGGAGTTCCTTTCCAATAACCCTGTGGCACCCAAATACTGATGTATTCACTTCTCAACCTAGAATAGTTTTAAGGACCTACTGCCATGTGCTCAGCAAGAGACGAGCTTCAGTGAGATCCCGGGGATCTGTTGTCCTAGGAGAGGAGGCTCTTTATAGGAAGAGCCCAGGTGACTGAAATGCTGTGTCAGCTTGTCTTTCCTTGTTGTTTTCAGAGTAGAGTCTCACTCTAGGCCAGGCTGACCTCGTCCTCACTGTCTCAGGCTGGCCTCAAACTCACAGCGATCCTCCTACCTCTGTCTCCTCCTATCAGTGCTATGATTAAAGGTGTGCCAACATGCCCAGCTCAGCTCATCTTTAAACCTGCATTTGACACTACCAGTGCTGGCATGGGCAGGGGTTAAGGTGTTTTGTGTTTCAACTTAAAGCAGAAGGAGGGTTCTGAAGCAGCAAAGTCCCAGGACAACACTGGCTGCTGGTGGTGACAGGGCACCAAATTGTCCTGCAGAGGACAACTGTAGCCCTCATGGGGAAGTGTCCAACTGCATACCTCACAATAAGTATGGAAAGTGAGGCACGGAGAAAGAAGAGGCCCATGGGGACGGTTGTGGGTGGATGGTATGTCTGGGAATTTGGTACCGCTTTCCAGAACAGTGAGGTTGCATCCTTTGACTGGGTTTTCCCCAAGCAGCCCTGGCAGTGAGGCGGGTAGTGGAATAGGATGACTGTATTGTGGAGACCAGTCCGCTGAGCTGGGGTCACACCAAGTTACTGGCGGGACTTGGGCACCCTCCGTGGGGTAGCTGAGTTCACTGTTCCCTGAGATGATGCAGGAGCTTGTCTTCAGGGGAAGGAGATGGAAGTTAGCTTAGGCAGGGGTCGGCATCTGAAGTGCAGATGGGAGAAGGCACTGTGGGGCCAGTTACAGGTGCCGCTTCCGGCCTGTGATGAGCTCTGGCTGGTGGAAAGGCCCAGAAGCCACTTCACCTCCTTGCTCCCTGGGCACAAGTCCAGGTTAGCTCTGGGGACCAGGCTGATGGACACGGGGCTCTCCAGCATGCAGGGATCCAAAATTACCTGAGGAAGACGAGGGGCAGTGGCAGAAGCTTCTGCTGGTGAGTTCCTAACCCAGCGTCCAGGTGTGCACCACAGCCAGCTGAGCTCAAAGCTCCCGGAGGGCTGGGGAGATGGCTTAGCTGTTAAAGGCATTTGCTTGCAAAACCTGTTGGCCTAGGTTCGATTCCCCAGTACCTGCATAAAGCTCCCCACACAAGCATCTGGAGTTTGTTTGCAGTGGCTAGTGTGCCCATACTCTCTTTCACCCTCTGTCTCTTTTTCAAATAAGTTAATAAAAATAACTTTTTTAAGAGAAAAGAGACAGGGTAGGAAGTGTAGTGATGTGCAGAGCTGGAAGATGCCGTGGATTGTGCACAACGTTGTCTGGGGAGCAGAGACCCCTGCGGAGTCATAGAGGAGGCAAGCACATCTCCAGCATGACCAATCTCACTGTGCCTGGGCCAGCCGGGGGACAACCGTGGTCTAGGGGTAAGGAAGCTTGGAAGGAAGTAGAGATTTTGGGGAGGTCATCCTTGGCTGTCCCTTTTAGCCGTGTGGGTCCTCTGTCCTTCAGGAAGAGGCACATGAGGAAGCCTTATCAGCTCTTGTGGCCACCCTGAGACCAGAACCCACCGACATGGCCTCAGCTTCCTGCCTCCGAGCCTTTGCTCAGGCTCTGCCTTCTGGAAATGCCGAATTTGCCAGTTGAGCCAGTCACAGGCCCAACTGAGTTTGTCTCAAATAACCTGGTGAAATTTCCAGTTATTTTTCCACCCCCTACTCCCCGGATATGTTCAGACCTGAAGGTGAGTCCCATTTTGTGGAAAAGACTGGATCAAGGCAGGGCCCAGAGAATCTCCACGGGATAGATGCCTGTACCTCAGCCATCACTGCACTGCTTGGAAGCTGGAGTCCAGTTGTGTCTGGGAAGTGGGGCTGATTGTCCCAGGGCAGTTTTGCTGTTACTGTGCCCTTTGTAAATATCTGCTTGGCTTCTCTGATACTTCCTGGCAGTGTCTGCAGTAGATGAGTCATCCATCCATCCATCCATCCATCCATCCATCCATCCACCCACCCACCCACCCATCCACATTAATGTTGAGATATATATGCTGTAACAAAAATGCCTTTTTTTTAAATAAAGAAAAGAGACTTATTTTGGTTCATGTTTATGGAGGTCTAAGGAAGGCAAGCTCTCATCTGGTGATGGAGTTTCTGGCAGAATCCCAAGGCAGTATGGGGCAAAAAAGGGTGCACATGTGTGTCTCTTCTGGTCCTTCTCTTCCTTTATTTATTTTTTTCTTGATTTTTATTAACATTTTCCATGATTATAAAAAATATCCCATGGTAATACCCTCCCTCCTCCCACTTTCCCCTTTGAAATTCCATTCTCCATCATATCCCCTCCCCATCTCAATCAATCTCTTTTATTTTGATGTCATGATCTTTTCCTCCTCTTATGATGGTCTTGTTTAGGTAGTGTCAGGCATGGTGAGGTCATGGATATGCAGGCCATTTTGTGTCTGGAGGAGCATGTTGTAAGGAGTCCTATCCTTCCTTTGGCTCTTACATTCTTTCCATCACCTCTTCCACATTAGACCCTGAGCCTTGGAAGGTGTGATCAGATGTTACTCAGTACTCCAGACACTTCTTTCCAGCACCATGATACCTTCTGAGTCGTCCCAAGGTCACTGCCATCTGAAAAGAGAAGATTCTCTACCCAAAGTGAGAGTATTAATATAAGGGTATGAATATTAAGAGAAGTGCTTAATGGGCAGTTTGATAAGCATAGTATATATATTTATCCAGACATCAGCAGATTTATACCCCTAGGGCTCATGACTACCCCTGTTTTAAGTTTTCAGTATCAGGGATGTGTTCCCCACCATGGAACAGGCCTCCAGTCCAATTAGAGGGCAGTTGGTTTCTACCATGATAGACGTGCCACTGTTGCACAGATTGGCTCATTTGGCCTGGCTGGCCAATTATAAGGCTTACAGTGTTCACTGTTGAGTATCTCCACTGGTGATTTCTCTCTGTCCCATTGAACTGCATGTAGAATGGCTTCTTCCAGCTTTCTGTCAGCTGGTCTACATGGAGGAGGTTATCAGCTCAGTTCCAGCAGGATTTCTCAGTGGCCTTGCAGCCCTAGTATTTGGAGTCTTCAGCAATAGGGTCTTACCATCTATTCCTGGTGGGAAACCAAGGGCCTCAGCAATGGCCCGTAATGTTTTGGGGGCATCAGGGACTTCCCTGGCCAACACTCACTGGAAGGTATCCCATTTGTGGCACTGAAAATTTTCTAGTAACGATCTACAGCTCCTTAGTGTTCCATTGTTTAAAACTGGAGGATTCTATATGATTTATTTATGTCCTCTTAGATTTTGATTAGCCCTCCCTCCACCTTTCCTTTACTCAATCTCTTCCCCTGACTTCACTTTGAGCTTTTTCACCCCTGCTAATCTATTCTTCTACTTATATATATACAATACCAACCTATCCTCTCTTCCTTAAAGCCACCAATATTTGGTCACAGGCTCTACCATGATGCTCTTATCATATCCCCATTAGCTCCCAAAGGCCCTACCTCTCAGTACTTCACAGTGGGGAATCAGATGTCAAGGCTTGAGCCCTGGGGCACACACCCTGACCATATCCATACCTGGCAGGGACCATTGTCCATCTTCATTTTCATCCTGTTTCTGGTTTAGGCTGGTGGAGTGCTATACGGCTACAAACCACATTCTCTAACTTCTTCTGGTTCTCATAGCTACCCCATGTGAGAATGATTATTCCTCCACTTTACAGATGAGAAAATTGAGGCTTAGCAAGATATATGAAGCTTTCCCCTTAACCAGCTGGTAAGACACAAACCCATCTTGTGCATTTCAATCCAGTGTTCTTTACACAATACTAGGAAATAATTACTAAGTACAAATAATTACTGAGTAACTGCTACTGTATTTCATAGCTTCAGAGACACATCTCCCTGCTTCATTTAACCACTGTGAGATCAGGAGTGTTTCCCACTCAATATCATGCCATAGCTTGCTTTATTAGAGGGGCATAAAAGAATGCACATCTTACAATGGATACTGTTTTAAACTTGAGATAATCTAGTGTGTATATAACTCGGGTGTGTGTAGGCACAGCTTCTGCCCACCAGGGGTTTCTAGTTTAGAGAAAGGATCAGACCTAGCCATTAACTGTACATAATATGATACCTGCCCAAACCTGTGTCAAGTGCTGTGGGAACTGGAGCTGCGGGTTTCAGCAAGGCTTTAAGGGCTAGAGGTATATCTCAGTGGCACTAAGCATGCATGAGGCTCTAGGAGAGGGAGGGAGGGAGGGAGGGAGAGAGGAAGAGAGAAACCTGTTCTACTGAAACAGGATGGTGGGAGCTAAACCCTGGGATTCCTGTTCTCTTTTATCAGCCAGCTTTTTGCAGCAAATCCAAGCTACCAATATGCTGGTACAAACTTGAACCTTGAAAGCTGGCTGTGATGTGTATTACAGCCTATTGGTCTATTTCTTTACTTTTCAGCCTCCAGCCTCAGTTTCTTTATATGCATAGTGGGCCTGACAAGAGCTCTTGCTGCACTGGTGGCCGGCCATGAAGGTCAGGTAGAAGACGTGTGTGAAGTGTTCGGTCAGGGTCTGGCACTTAGCCACAGTGAGAGCTTAGTAAATGTCAACACTTCCCCAAAATTCGTCCTATGAATTCAGTAGCTGTACAGCCAGCGGCCATTTATAGCTGACTACTGCCCCATGCAGTGGGTACATCTGCATTTGTCCTCTCAGATCATTCTCGGAAGCACCCGGGGTGTGGCATGGGGATCATTATTCCAATTTACTGGGGGAAGAAAATGAGGCCCGAGGTCCCAGGGCTGGCTGGTAGATGCATGGTGGATTGGATGCCAGTCTGTCTGTCAATGAGTCCTCTTTTCCCTGGACCACAGCTACTGGGGCAAATCTGAGGCAGGAAAGGAAGTTCTGCTGATCCAGGGGACTGTGGCCTTGCACGCGGCTTCTTCACTGGACCAGTGCTGCTGTGTGTCCTGAATGACAGCACTGGGGAGGAGAAGGAAGAGGAGTCTTCTCAGAGCCAGCCAGGGCTCATCTGGCAGAGGAGAAGCTAGCAGGGAGTTAACACTCTCCTCTTCCACCTCTACTTCCATGGCCGGGGACACTTTTACTTCACAAGAAGAGCTGCTATGTTCCTGGCTCTCATTGTTCTCTGTTTGGTTGTCCGAGGGCCACCTTGGCCAGCTAGGAGTGTCCTTTCTGCCCTTCCTGCCTTCAGAGCTTGACACAAGCCCATTCTCCTACCTTGCCATCCTCTTCCTTTTCTGTTTTCCCTCCTCACTCCCTTGTTGACCTAGCACGCAGCATGTGACTCGGCTACCAGCAGGTGGAGTGACCTTCAGGAGGCCAGTTAACTCCCTGAACTTTAGTGACCTATCACTCCCAATTAAATATCCCTGAAGGCCAAATGGTGATAGAGCTGCATCCACGGTCTGGATGAAGTGGAGTGGGTAGGGAGGAGAGGGACTGTTGCAGTCAGGTTTGCATTGCTGGTAGAAATCACCCAACCAAAAGCAGCTTGTGGGAAAAAGAGGTTTATTTTGGCTTACAGGCTTAAGGGAAGCTCTAGGATGGCAGGGAAAAACGACAGCATGAGCAGAGGGTGGACATTACCCCCTGATCCACATAAGGTAGACAGTAGCAGCAGGAGAGTGTGCCAAACACTGCCAAGGGGAAACTGGCTATAACACCCATAATCCCACCCTCAACAATACACTTCCTCTAGGAGGTGTAATTTCCAAATCTCCATCAGCTGGGGACCTAGCATTCAGAACACCTTAGTTTATGGGGGACACCTGAATCAAATCACTACAGGGACCAAGGCTGTTCTTCCCAGGCCTCCATCCCCAGCCAGTGCCTGGTCCGAGATCACTAAGCTTGCTCTCCACCTCTCACCTTCCTTGCTACCTCTTAATACACTTCTGTGTAGAGGAAATTTGGACCTTAGGTATGCTGTGACCATGGGGGTAGCAGAAGGGTCCTGGATATGGTGTGTCCTGTTACCCGGGGCCTGTCATGTCTCTGGGGTTGTAGAAATGAATGTGACAAGGTTGGGCAGGGGACTCTACTGAATGACTCATGGGCCTTGAGCAGGAATGGGGAGGAGCAGGAAGCAGGTGTGGAAGGAGACAGGGACACAGACACTGAGCATGCAGGAACCCTATTCCTGGGTTTAGTTGGGTCAGGGAAGTCCATGAGCCTCACTTCTACTGGTGTATTTGTTGCATACATGTCTATGTGTGTATGTATGTATGTGGGAGCATGTGGGAATATGTGGAGGCCAGAGAACAACCTCGGGTGTTATCCTCAAGAATGTTGTCTAGGGCTGGAGAGATGGCTTAGTGGGTAAGGCACATGCCTGTGAAGCCTAAGGACCCTGGTTCGCTTCTCCAAGTCCCACATAAGCCAGATGCACATGGTGGTGAATGTGTCTAGAGTTTGTTTGCAGTGGCTAGAGGCCCTGGTGTGCCCATTCTCTCTCTCTCCCTCTCAAATAAATAAATAAACAAACAAACTTTTTTTTTTTTAAAAGAATTGTGTTGTACTGGAGAGATGGCTTAGTGTTTAAAGCATTTGCCTATGAAGCCTAAGGACCTCGGTTCGAGGCTTGATTCCCCAGGACCCACATAAGCCAGATGCACAAGGTGGCACATGTATTTGGAGTTCACTTGCAGTGGCTGGAGGCCCTGGCGTGCCCATTCTCTATCTATCTGCCTCTTTCTCTGTCTGTCGCTTTCAAGTAAATTAATAAAAAATAAATAAAAAACGAATTCAGAAGACAAACAATATTAAAAAAAGAGTTGTGTCTCTTTTTTGTTTTATTTATTTATTAGAAAGGTATTACATGAATGGGTGTGCCAGGGCAAACGAACTCCAGATGCATGTGCCACTGTGACTGTGTGCGTCTGGTTTACATGGGCTCTGGGGACTCAAACTTGCATCCTTAGGCTTTGCAGGCAAGTACCTTAACTGCTGAGCCATCTCTCCAGCCTTTGTCCACCTGTTTTTGAAAGAGGATCTCATTGGCCTGAAGTTCACCAATTATGCTAGAGTTTTTGATCTTCAAATTCCAGGGACATACCCGTCTCTGCCTCCCTTGCACTGGGATTGCAGGTGCTTGCCATCATGCTTAGCATTTTTCAAGGGTTCTGGGGCTTGTTCTCAGGTCCTCATGCTTGTGAAGAAAACACTTTACCCACTGAGATATCTCCCCCATAGTCTTTTTTTGTTATTTTTTCATTTTTTGGTTTTTTGAGGTAGGGTCTCACTCTAGCTCAGGCTGACCTGGAATTCACTATGTAGTCTCAGGGTGGCCTCGAACTCACAGTGATCCTCCTACCTCTACCTCCCGAGTGCTGAGATTAAAGGCGTGTGCCACCACGCCCGGCATCCCCATAGTCTTTTCCATTAGCATTTTAGGAGTTGGAAGGATATTGCCAGTGGTCTGCACAAGCTGGATTCCCTCTTGCATATGACCTCTACAAGTGAGTGAGATGGTCCAGGCCACATCTAGCCTTCTGCTCTTCTATTCTCTGCTGCTTCTCCAATGTTGTTTCAAGCCCCAGTGTTGTTGGATTTCTGCCAAGGCTTCTATTGCACTGTCCCCTCTCTGAGCCCCAGGGAGGTCCTCTTCTGACTGTCCTTGGGATGCTAGTGGGATTTCTGGAGCAGACATAGGCCGAGCTCTGTTGGGAGGGGCATGGGGTGGGCTGTGTGCCCAGGGGTTGGCTGGGAGGATTGGAGACGCTACAAGATGGGCTTCTTCTTGTGCTGGCTTAGAAGTGCTGTTGAAGAGCCAGGGCAGAGCTGGGAGGAATGAGGGGTCACCATGGTGTCATTCATGGGGGATATTTCATGTCTTGTCTCACAGTGGGCTTGGCAGAGTGGCCCCCTCATTGCCTTAGAACCATGAGGTGAAGCGTGCCTGTCGTACACTGCATCCAGGGCTGCTTCTCCCCCACCAAATTCCTTTTGAGAGACTTAAAAATGACCCTCTTTTCCTTGTAAGCTGGGGGCCTCGCTTCCCTCTCACAGCTGGGCCTGCAGTGAGGGCTGTGGAGGGCATCGAGTACACCCCCTAGTGTTGGGGGGAAGACTTGCTGATCTAGGGGAGGGTCTGGCTCCCTTCCCATTCTTTGCTCCTCCCAGCAGGGCACCCAGGCACTTCTTTCCCTAGCTACAGATGCACTGAGTCTCCTCAAGCCATTTGCCTCTCTTAGTTTTAATTTTTCTCATGGGACAGCTGAAGGGAAAGAATAAACTACTATTTGCTTTTTTGTTTGTTTGTCTCTTTGTTTTCGAGGCAAGGTCTCCCACTAGCTCAGGTTGACTTGGAACTCTGTGTAGTCCCAGGCTGGCCTTGAACTCAGAGCAGTCTTCCTACTCCAACCTCCCAAGTGCTGGGGTTAAAGTTGTGTGCTACCACTTTCAGTTTACTGCTGTGCGTTTAACAAAATATTTATTTATTTGGTGTCAGTGTGGATATGGATGAGGTGCATGTTTACGTGTGTGAGTGTGGGTACATGCATGCCACAGCACACTTGTGGAGGTCAGAGGACACTTTCAGATGTCATGACATTTGAAGCATGGTCTCTTATCCATTGCTTAGTTTGCTAGGCAAGCCGGTCTGCCAGCTTCTGGGACGGTCTCCTTCTCTACCTCCTGTCTTGGAATGACAAGAGCCTGCCACAGCTCCTGGCTTTCACAGGAGCCTGGGGGAACCAAACTTGGGCACTCAGTGTTGCATGGCAAGTTCTTTATTCACTGATCCATCTCCCCAGCTCTGCTGTCTGTTTTTTTTTAATTTACTTGTTTATTTATTTAACGTGTGTGTGTGTGTGTGTGTGTGTGTGTGTGTGTGTGTGTGTGTGTGTTGTGTGCACGCATGGGTCAGAGTCTCTTGCAGCTGAAGTTACCCATTTGGCTTTATATGGGTGGCTGGGGAATTGAACTTGGGCTGGCCGACTTTGCAAGTAAGCACCTCAAAACCACCGACCCATCTCCCCAGAACCCCACTGTCTCTTTTTAAAATGCGTAATGTTTTAAAAACAAAGTAATGTATTTAATAGATTAAAGAAGAATCTAGGCTCTTCCTTAAAGTGGTTTCCATGCCTCTGGACTCCTTCCTGGAAGCTCCCCCCCCCCCCCCCATGCCTCCAAGCAACCACCTGTTCTTTTAGTGTCTCTTCCACTTTGTAAATTGGTATCTTACGCCCTATGTGGCGCACAGGGATGCAGGCACCTGCTGTGTCTTTGACATTGTATTTTTCTGGCACTTAGGGCTTTCTAATTCACAGGTGGGATCACTGAGACTCCCTCCCACCAAGTGAGGCTTATCTTGGGTCCTGCAGCACTGGGACACTGGTCTTCAATGCCAGCGTGGTTGTTGCTGGCCTCCTGTGCTTTTGAGATGGGGATGAAAGTGGAGCCTCAGGTGGATTTCTCTCATAAGCCACCAGGTGTGTGCCTCTCCCTTAGGAGGGACCCCTTGTTTTTATGACACAGGACCCTTGATGGCTCTACCAGCCCTGGGCTGCTCAGTAAAACAGCCCTGACAGTGGGGAGGCCAAAGGTCAGAGCGAGTCAATGTGGACTAACAGCTTTGGGCGGGCGGAGACCCAAATCCTGTAGTTCCTTGTTTGATCTTAAGGAAGTTGTCCAACGTAAGCAGCTGCCACCACGCATTGGTGGCAGCAGCCACTGTGGCGGTGCTGCAAAGGGAAGAGGGTCTCTGCCTTATGGGGAGATAGGGACAGGAAGATGATGGACTTCTTAAGGAACCTTGTGGTGAGTGTCCCCTGGGCTACAGAGGAGCCCCACCTAGGCCCTGGAGGGGCTGGGGCTAGAGCCTTTCCTGCTGTCACCTGGCAGGGAGCCCTGAGAGGCTGTTTGCCTACCAAGGGCAAAAGAAACCTCCTGTCACCCAGGGGAAGGAGGGGCAGAGGTCACGGACAGAAGGGACTCTGTGTGTTTGGGGGGTGAGGGTGTGGCAAGGCATGGCTGTCAGGGTCAGGCCTTTTTCCTCCCAGCCCAGAAAGCTGAGGTGGGTTCTTGGCTTGGACTGCGTAGGCTTTGCCTGTGTGCTTCTCTGAGAAGTTCAGGGCCCAGGGGAGCAACTACCCACTGCAGGCCATGTTGTCAGTGGGTCTTTCCAGGATGTGAGAGAAAAGGAATCTTGCTGGGCTTTCATTTGGCCTGGACAGCTGGGGCTGGCCACCCAGCCCTATGGTATGGCTCAGCTCTCCTTTGGGCTATGGCCTGGGGTGGCCCCACTAGAGGACTCTGTTTTCTTCACAAGGGCACAGAGTCTGATTTGTATGAGAATTGGAGTGAGAGAACCATATCCTGGGTGCCTAGTCCTATTGCTCCTGGAGGCTCAGTGGGTCCCTTTTGAGCTCTGCTGGGCCTTTGTGCCCCTCCTGGTAGACATGTGGGGCCCAGGCTGACATAGCTAGGCCAGGTCTGGTGGCTCCCTTGTTCACACACCTTTCTGGACCATGGCAGGGACAGGATGTGGTAAATTGAAATGTTTTAAGCTGGGCATTAAATATCATTGGATATATCTTTCCAGAAGTGCATGTGGCTGTCATCTGGGGAACTGAGGGAGGAGTGATGAGAAAGCTGCTGAATGGTCCATGGGGCTGATGAAACGATGAAAGCAGGGAGACCTGGACTTACTGCAGGATTGTATGTGGGAATGAAGAGTGGAGAAGTTAAGGATGACTCTTAGGGCTTTAATTTATTTATTTGCAGAGAGAGGGGTGGAGAGAGAGAGAAAAGATAGAAGACAGACAGACAGACAGACAGACACTGGGTGCACTGGGGCCTCTTGTCACTGCAAACAAACTCCAGACATGTGTGCTACTTTGTGCATCTGGCTTTATGCGGGTATTGGGAATCACACCTGGCCAGAAGGCTTTGCAAGCCAACACCTTTAACCACTGAGCCATCTCCCCATGCCAACTCTTAGGGTTCTGTCTTGAGATTTGTATGGGGTTCTACTCTATGGTGGGGCACTGGCTGTGGTAGATGAAGGTTTTTGAGGGAAAAAGGAAATGAGAGTTCTGTTTGGCCCTGATAAATTTGAGATGACTGGAAGGCACACATGGTGAGATGTTGCCCTGGCACACTCAGATTCATCTGGTCTCAACTCTGCTTATGTCATCGTAAGAGTGTTCACTTTGGGAAAGTTGCTTAAGCAAACTAAGCCTTCAGCTTTGCCTCCTGTCTCCTCTCCTCCTGTGATGATAGGCATCTGGGTGATGTTTGTAAGGTGCCTGGTTGGTACCCTATGCAGCTGGTACATCCTGGAGTCCCCAACAGAGGACACCTTGGGGCTCGTTAAGACACTGCTTGTATCATCTACTGACCTAATCTGGGACAACTCCCTGTTGTCCAGGGCAGAGTTTGATGCTGTGACTGTGGGGCTGATTTGACTCACAGAATTACCGTGTTCATCCCAGATGGGGAATTTAAGCACCGAGTGGATTAGCAGTGAGTTGATTATCAGTGTGTAAAAATTGAGAGAGGGCTGGAGAGATCGTTTAGTGGTTAAGGCACCATGCCCATAAAGCTAAAGGACCCAGGTTTGATTCCTCAGTACCCATGTAAGCCAGATGCACAAGGTGGCACATGTGTCTGGAGTTCATTTTCAGTGGCTAGAGGCCCTGGTGCAGCCACTCTCCCCCCCCATATATATACATACATACATACATATACATATACATATACATATACGTATATATATAGGTATAGATATAGATATAGATATTCATCTCAAATAAATAAACTATTTTTTTAAAAAAATTGAGAGAACTTATGCAAAAATTTGGATATTTGGTTTATCTTGAAAACTAGTGACACTGAGCTTGAATTTCTACATGGCAGCTTATTTAGAGACGAGAAATGGCTGCCTCTTTTTGGAAACTAACATCGTCTTACTCCATTCCTTTTTAAGAAATAAATTGAGGTGAACTTTATATAACATAAACTCAGTCATTTTAAAGTGAACAATTTGGTGGCATTTAGTACATTCACAATACTGTACAACTGCCAACTAGAACTGTCTAGTTCAAAAATATTTTACTTTCATCCTCCTCAAATAAAAATCCCAAGGCTGGGATACAATCAACAAGGCTGGGGAGATGGCTCAGTAGTTAAAGGCACTTTTGCAAAGCCTGCCAGCCCAGGTTCAATTCCCCAGTACCCATGTAAAGCCAGATGCACAAAGTGGTGTATGTGTCTGTAGTTTGTTTGCAGAGTCAAGGGGCCCTGGTGCAGCCATGTGTATGTGTGTATTATCTTTTTCAAATAAATAAATAATCAGCTGGGCGTGGTGGCGCACGCCTTTAATCCCAGTACTTGAGAGGCAGCGGTAGGAGGATCACTGTGAGTTCAAGGCCACCCTGAGACTCCATAGTGAATTCCAGGTCAGCCTGAGCTAGAGTGAGACCCTACCTCGAAAAACCAAAAATAAAAAAAAATAAAAAAATAAAAATAAAAATAAAATAAAATAAATAATCACCCAAGCAATCAATAAATAAATCAAACCCCATTAACAGTTAGACCTCACTCTTTCCTCCCTCTACCTCCGGTCCCTGGAAATCACTAGACTGTTTTTGGCTTTCCTGATATTTTATAGCAATACAATTATTATACTTCTCTACCATAAGAAAAATAATCAACAGAATGAAAAGGCATTCTATAGCATGAGGGTAAATATTCACAAACCATATATTAGATAAGGGGTTAATTTACAAACTATACAGAAGGTCCTGGACTTCAAGCATGGTAAGTTCCTAGACAATTTTTCTTTTTAAAAATATTTTGTTTATTTGAGATAGAGAGAATTAATGAGAGTGGGTGAGCTCCAGGACCTTTTGCTGCAGTAAAGGGACATTGGATGCATGCATCACTTCATGCATGTGGCTTTATGTGGGCAATGGAAAATGAATTTGGCCCGGCAGGGTTTATAAGCAAGCATCGTTAACTGCGGAGCCAGCTCCCCAGTCCCTAGACTTTTCTTTCTTTCTTTCTTTTTTTTTTGAATCTCAACAAGCATTTATTAAGCACATACTAAGTGGACAGAGTTAAGAAGTGCCTGTCCCACTGTCTCTCCATGTGCAGTTCTGAACACTCTTCCCTCAGCTGGGGGAATCTTGTATTCCTCTCATTTTCTACAAACTTTTATGCAATATCCAATATTGTAGTGGCAGACTTGCTCAAAAGTTGGAGTCTTCTCATAGGGTTGTTACAGCACAAGGACACTCATAGCTAATGGAGACTTTGATCCAGTTTAAAACTCCACTAAGATAGACTCAGTACTTTCCAGGGTGGTGAGAGTCTACTCAGAATCTTTGTTCACAAAGCTCGCTGTTCGAACTGTATAGTAACCTGTGGGCTCTCCAGTGTCTTCCAGAAAGCTGGAGCTGGTTGTCTGGACATTGGTAGAGAACACAGAAGCCTGTGCGTGTGGTTAATATGTGTCCGAGGTCAACTCCATGTCTGTGGTCTGGTGTAGGTCAGTGGGGTGGAGTCTTGGCCCATGGTTACTTCTAGACCAGTGGTTAACTACACTTTATCAAAAACCTCTAAGTCAGCAGTCAAGTCCTCTACTTCACTGACTGGTTTCGGTAGGTCGTCGGTTGATTCCAGTGGGTGGCTAGCTGATCCTGGGAGTAGATGGGGGAAAGCCACAGCCTGGGAGCTCAAGGCAGCAAGCACGAGGACTTTGCAGAGCGTGGTGTCACCTGTGGGGGCACGAACCACAGGGAAAGCAGGCAGCGGGCAGCCTTTTCTTTCTTTCTTCTTCTTCTTTTTTTTTTTTTGGTTTTTCGAGGTAGGGTCTCACTCTAGCCCAGGCTGACCTGGAATTCACTATGGAGTCTCAGGGTGGCCTGGAACTCACAGCGATCCTCCTACCTCTGCCTCCCAAGTGCTGGGATTAAAGGCGTGCGCCACCACGCCCGGCTTTTTTCTTTTCTTTTTCTTTTTTTTTTTTTAAATATTTTATGAGTTGGAAGGATGGCTTAATGATTAAGACATTTGTCTGCAAAGCCAAAGTACCCAGGTTCAATTCCCCAGGACCCACGTTAGCCAGATGCACAAGGGGGTGCATGTGTCTGGAGTTTGTTTACAGTGGCTGGAGGTCCTGGCATGCCCTTTTTCTCTCTCCCTCTTTCTCTGTCAAATAATTTTAAAAAAAATATTTTATTGTATTTATTTTTGAGAGAGAGAGGGGAAAAAAGTGACAGAGAAAGAGAGAGAGAATGGATGTACCAGGGCCCTCCCATTGCTGCAGATGAACTCCAGATGCATGTGTCCCCTTGTGCATCTGGTTTACGTGGGTCCTGGGAATTAGACCTGGGTCCTTTGGTTTTGCAGGCAAACGCTTTAACTGCTAAGTCGTCTCTCCAGCTCTAGACATTGCTTAGGAGGGTTTAAATTACTGATCCAACTTCTTCTTTTTTTCTTTGTGCATATGTATATGTGTAGTATGTGCTGTTGCAGTGAGGTTTGCATTGCTGGCAGAAATCACCTGACCAAGAGCAGCTTTTTTTTGGGGGGGGGGGAAGTGATTTATTTTGGCTTATAGGATTGAGGGGAAACTCCATCATGGCAGGGGAAAACGATGGCATGAGCAGAGGGTGGACATCACCTCCTGGCCGACATTAGGTGGACAACAGGAACAGGGAAGTATGCCAAACACTGGCAAGGGGTCTCTTACAATACCCGTAAGGCTGCCCCCAACAGGGGCCAGCAGGCATTAATTCCCAAATGTCCATCAGCTGGTAACCCAGCATTCAGACACCTGAGTTTATGGGGGACACCTGAAACAAACCACCACGTGGTGCTTGTGTGTGCTTGTGCATGCAAGTACGTGTGGTGTATGCATATGTCCTGTGTGCAAGGGAGCAGAGGCAAGAAAGGGACACCGGGTGTCCTCATGTCCTCCTCCATGGTTCTTCTACCCTATTTCTTTGAGACGGGGTCTCTCACTGAACCTGGTGCTTTCTGGTTTTTGGCCACACTGGTTGACCAGTGAGCCCCTGTGATTCTTCTGTCTGCCCCCCACGTCAGTGCTGGGGTTACAGGTATGTGTGGCTGTGCCTGGCTTCTTACCTGGGTACTGGGAATGACTCAGGTCCTCCTGCCTGCTCAGCAGACACTCTTACTTCCTGAGCTGTTGCCCTAGTCTGTCCTTCTTATTCCTTTCCTCCTTCTTGGCCTGGCTGGTACCTAGTAGTGTTTTGCATCTTCAAGTCCTGTCTTAGAGGTTTAAATGTATCCATCTAATATTTCGGATACTCTCTTTATAAAGCTCCAGTCATTGTCCTCCCTTCTGCACCTAGTCTCTTTGCTCAGAGATAGTCTCTTTTGCACATCATTCTTTTAACCCAGTTAATCCCATAGTTCAGTGGCTCTCAAAGTGTGGTAACCTAGAAACTTGTTAGAAACACAAATTCTGTAGCTAAGAGAGGGACCCTGGGGAGGGACCCAGGAAGCTGTGTCTGGTCAGATCTTTCCTGTGGTTTTGTTGTGATCCAGCTGTGCCTGGTAGTAGGGGGCCCTTGCAGGCTCCTGACCCTAGGTGACATAGTGAAGGACTACCTCTGAAGTTCTCCAGTAGCAGCATAGGATGCAGTGTGGGTGGACAGGAGGGGTGATCAAGGGAAGGAATGAGAAGCATGTAGGTGTTTTGATGCTGGTAGTTGGGGAGACTTGATTAGAAAAGTACTTGATTCTGGAAGGCAACTCGCCATTGAGGGCATCCATCTGAGGTGGGGTTGGTTATCGAGAGTGAGGGGTACAGTCTGTGGCCAGAGAACAGACAGATCTGACTAACAGGAACTCTGCCTAGCCAGCTTGAGCCATCTCTAGGAGCCAGACCTGGCTGATCCAAGGCCAAAGATTCAGTTTTTACAGTTTTCTTTTTCTTTTTTTTTTTTTTTTTAAATGCTGCCGAGTGTGATGGCGCACACCCCTATTTATTTATTTATTTATTTATTTATGAGTGACAGACACAGAGAGAAAGAAAGATAGAGGGAGAGAGAGAGAATGGGCGCGCCAGGGCTTCCAGCCTCTGCAAACGAACTCCAGATGCGTGCGCCCCCTTGTGCATCTGGCTAACGTGGGACCTGGGGAATCGAGCCTCGAACCGGGGTCCTTAGGCTTCACAGGCAAGTGCTTAACCGCTAAGCCATCTCTCCAGCCCCAGTTTTTACAGTTTTCATTCTCATCTTCCCCAGAGTATTCAGCCGGTCATCCAGCAAGTATTTCTTGAACACCTACTGTCTAGGCCCAGGGAGGAGGATACAGTGGCTGGGTCTGTGGCCCTGGTCCTCATCCTGCCCATCCTGTGGATGAGGACCTTTGACATAGCAACAGAGCTAGGGTGCGTGGTGTACTTGATGTCCATGCAACATGAGGCACATCTGATGGTGCCTAACAGGATGTGTGCTCTGGTGTTTATGTCTGGCTCCCTTAGCTTTACATAAACCTGTTTGTTGACAAAATTCCATAAAGCCTTATATTTTTATTTCTTTAAAATATTTTTATTGGGCTGGAGAGATAGCTTAGTGGTTAAGGCACTTGCCTGCGAAGTCTAAGGCTTGATTCCCCAGTACCCATGTAGGCCAGATGCACAAAGTGGTGCGTGCATCTGGGGTTCATTTGCAGTGGCTAGAGGCCCTGGCATGCCCATTCTCTCTTTCTATCTGCCTCTTCCTCTCTCTTTCTTTAAAATAAAAATATTAAAATTAGTTTTATATATTGTTTGCAATAGAGAAAGATAGAAGGAGAGAGAGAGGAAGAATGTGGGTGCGCTAGAGTCTCTTGCTTTTGCAAACATTCCTGGGTACTGGGGAAAAGAATCCTTGAACCTGGTGTAGCAGGCTTTTCAAGCAAGCACGCTTAACTGCTGAGCCATCTCCCCATACCCAGAAGTGATTGTTTTTCAATGTCTCCACTCGTCCGGAAGACCAGGAGCTTGCTCTGGCCGTGGTTTTCTTCTTCCCTCCGCTGTGTACATTCCACATCTCCACTTGGTTTTCCCAGGACCTGTGTGCTTGGGAAACACTTGCTACTTCATCCTTGTTTCAGGAATTTTCCTTTTACCATGGACCTTGCTTCTGTTTCCCCAGTGTGAGGTGAGCAGGGACAGCAAGGCCTTTGCTGCTGGGTGGATCGTGCGTGCTGGGGGTGGGGCTCTGTTACGCACATGCTAGCTAATGGCAACTCCGGGGGTTGGTGGTGCCACTGGCTCTCTTCTGAGGCAGGAGGAGCTCGGACAGCACGGCTCTCAAGCAGGAAGAGGACAGGCAGAGCAGAAGAGGAATGTGTTAAGGGTCTCAGTGTCGCAGTCAGGTTCGCATTGCTGGCAGAAATCACCCGACCAAGAGCAGTTTTGGGGGAAAATGGATTTATTTTGGCTTAAAGACTCAAGGGGAAGCTCCATGATGGCAGGGGAAAATGATGGCATGATCAAAGGGTGGACATCACTCCCTAGCCAACATCAGGTGGACAATAAGAAAAGGACAGTGTGCTAAACACTGGCAAAAGGAAACTGGCTGTATTACCCTTAAGCCCACCCCCAACAATACACTGCCTCCAGGAAGCATTAATTCCCAAATCTCCATCAGCTGGGAACCTAGCATTCAGAACACCTAGGTTTATGGGGGACACCTGAATCAAACCACCACATTCTGCCTCTGGTCCCCATAAACTGATAACCATCCATGATGTAAAATGTAATGCATTTGGTCCATCTTTAAAAGTTCCCATATTTTTTAATGAATCCTAATGATGTTCAAACATCCTCAAAATCCAAGGTTTTTTAACTGAGCCATAATACCAAAAACATACCCCCAAGACCCCATAATGGCACAGAATAAACACACTGCAAAAGATGCCATTGGGAATAGCAAAGAAATACTCTACCAACACAAGATTTAAACAGAGCAAACATCAAACTCTGTAGTTGCAAGTCCAGCAACTCTAGTCAATGACAAGTCTCCAAGTCCGGTAATTCTAACCAGCAACAAGTCTCTGGAGTTTCAATTCTGCCCCACCAGCTAGGCTACTCACAGACCTGGAAAACTTCATCAGGGCTGGCAGCTTTCCTTAGCAGCCATCTCGTGGTCCTGGCATCTCCACTGAGGCCTGGGTCTTCACTGCAATCCATGGTTCATCCTCAGGGCTCCATTGGGTCTCTCTGCAGGCATCAAGTAAGCCTGCTTCACACTGCCCATGGCCCTTTCCAAAACACAAGAATGCATTGCATGCTCAATGACCCTCTCTTTCCTGCATTTCTTATACTCCACAATACCAGGTAGAGTGCCAATTTGTTAATCCAGGGGTGAATAAAGCAGACTTCGAAGAACAGGACACTCCTTGAGCATTCAGGCCCCTTCAAAAGAGTCTACATTCTTCTTGTTGCCCCAGTGCAGGAAACCTGGCCAAGGTTTCAAATCCTCCCACATTCTTCTTGAAAATCGGCTCCAAAAGGCAATAGCCACATAGTCAGGTGTCTAGCAGCAACACCACTCTCAGTACCAACAGTATGGTTGCAGTCAGGTTTGCATTGCTGGTAGAAATCACCCAACCAAGAGCAGCTTTGGGAAAAAAGGGTTTATTTTGGCTTACAGGCTTGAGGGGGGATCACCATGATGGCAGGGGAAAACAATGGCATGAGCAGAGGGTGGATATCACTCCCTGGCCAACGTCAGGTAGACAATAAGAACAGGAGAGTGTGCCAAGCACTGGCAAGGGCAAACTAGTTATATTACCTATAAGCCCATCCCCAACAACACACCGCCTTCCAGGAGGTGTTAATTCCCCAGTTGCCATCAGCTGGGAACCTAGCCTTCAGAACACCTAAGTTTGTGGGGACACCTGAATCAAACCACCACACAGGCTGGGGTGCATAAGGGAGAAAGATCAGGTGGCTGTCTGCACATAAGTGTATAGTGCTGCTGTGGGCCAGTGGGAGGCAGGCAGGTGCTCTGCCCCGTAGGAAGAGGACAGGAGGAAAAATGTGCTTCCATATTCCTCCTGTACAGCCAGCCCTGGGCACCTAGGAGTCTGCATCTAGATCCAACACACTGTGGGTCGAAAATATTCAAATAACAAATTGACTGGCTGGGCCTGGTGGTGGAAGCTTACAATCCCAGCTGCATGGGAGGCTGAGGCAAGAGGATCACAATGTCAAGGCCTGCCTGGGCTACAGAATGAGTTCGGAGTTAGTCTGGGCAACTTTGTGGGACTCAAAATAAAACTTAAAAAAAAAAGGGCTGGTGATAAAATCAGTGGTAGGACACTTATATAGTATGTGCAGGGCTCTAGATTGGAGAGGGGGGGGGGAGGGAGGGAGGGAGGGAGGGAGAAGGGGAGAGAGGGAAAGAGGGAAAGAGGGAGAAAGAGAAAGACTGTGCTGCATTTACTATTCCCTGAACAATGGAGCAGAAGAACCATTTACATTGCACTCGCTATTACAAGGTAACCGAGGGGATCTGGGTTTGAAGTACATAGGAGGACATGTGTAGATGATATTCACATGCTACGGTGCTTCACTTAGGAGCCTTGAACATCTGGGTTTTCTGTAGAGGATCCTGCAGCTAATCTCCTGCAGATATCCAGGGACAAACTGCCATGCTCCTGCCATTGCTTCTGCTGCTTACTGCCTGGGCAGCAGTAGGCTGTTACGAGAACCAGCAAAAGGGAGCTTGGTGAGATTTCTTGAGAATTCTTTTTTTTTTTAAATTTTTTTTTTTAATTTATTTATTTATTTGAGAGCGACAGACACAGAGAGAAAGACAGATAGAGGGAGAGAGAGAGAATGGGCGCGCCAGGGCCTCCAGCCTCTGCAAACGAACTCCAGACGCGTGCGCCCCCTTGTGCATCTGGCTAACGTGGGACCTGAGGAACCGAGCCTCGAACCGGGGTCCTTAGGCTTCACAGGCAAGCGCTTAACCGCTAAACCATCTCTCCAGCCCTCTTGAGAATTCTTAAACCCAAGTGACTCCCTGCAGTTACCCTCCACACCTGCTGCTGCTTCCTCAGACCTTCTCTAGGGACTTACTTGCCCTCCAGAGGGAGGCCAGGCAGCTGCTAAACTGGGAAGTGAGGAGGATAGGGATTGAATGGGCCGAACCCTAGGGCTTAGCCTGTGACTTCCCTGGATGTGCTGGCTCTGATTATTTCACGGCCTACTTGACCAGCTGTTACAGCAGAGCCCAGGGTGGGGGGCGGTGGCCAGTGCTCCGACTTGGGTGACAACGGCTGTTGCTAATAATAAATTAGACAGCTGAGCTGACACTGCTGTTGGTGAAGAGGCCAGATCACATGGGCTGGATTCTTGATGGTGGGGGTCCCCTTCCTAAGGATGCCCTGCCCTGCAGGTTATGTGGGGTCAGTGAGCATGTATGGAGAGACACTGTGTGCCCCAGGCTGGGTGAAGTATTCCCAGCATGTGGCTGAGGGATGGTCTGCCTGCCTGCAGTGCTGCCCCTGGCTGGTCTGTGCCACCTTGATTTTGGGTGGAAAAGGAGACTTGCTCCTTGCCAAGGGTGGAACGGTCCCACTGGAAAGTTCAGCGACTCACTGAGAAGTGGGGCCAGCTTGCACTGGCTGATTTCTGCTCCAGGATGAACATGGTCCACACAGAACCCATCCGCCTGGTGTGTGAGGGCCAAGGAGGGATCATGGCCCTTCTTCTTACCCTTCGGGCCAGCCCTGAGGCCATAGAGCGTCTTCATTCAAGAAACAGGCATTCCTTTGTAATAGTACCAGGCGGCCAGAAGCATTATTTGGGAAGACCAGCAAACTATCCTGAAGCTGCTAGACCATCTCCTCACATGGAAAGAACGATTCCTCAGCTAGCTTCCTAATAGTTCCTGTCAGCAGCTGCTGCTTGCTAAACATATGCTGAGACCAGGCCCTAGCTGGATGCATCTTCCCATTCTACTGCATCCACATAAGAGCCCTGAAGGTCAGGGATTGTTTTAGTTTTCATTAAAAGAAGTTAAGAGAAGAATTGAGCTGGGTGTGGTGGTGCACGCCTTTAATCCCAGCACTTGGGAGGCAGGGGTAGGAGGATTGCCATGAGTTTGAGGCTACCCTGAGACTACATAGTGAATTCCAGGTCAGCCTGGACTAGAGTGAGACCCTGCCTCAACAAATAAAAAGAAGGGCTGGAGGGATGGCTCAGCAGTTAAAGTTTTGCCTGCAAAGCCAAAGGACCCAGGTTCAATCCCCAGGACCTACATAAGCCAGATGCAAAAGGGGGCACACATCTGGAGTTCGTTTGCAGTGGCTGGAGCCATGGCACACCCATATTCTCTCTCTCTTTCTCCCTCTTTCTCTCTGTCAAATAAATAAATAAAAATAAAATATTTTTTTTAAAAAGAAAAAGAAGAATTGGGAGAGAGTGGCGCATGTCATGCCTCACAGCTGGGCAGTAGCAACGTGGCTGCTCTCCAGACTTGAGCTCTAACCCTTGGGCTGTGCTGCCTCCAATCTTTTTCTAAAAAATATTTTTTAAAAAGTTTTTGCTTTTATTTATTTGAGACAGAGAGGGACGGAAGGGGAGAGAAAGAGAGAGAATGGGCATGCCAGCGCCTCTAGCCACTGTAAACACACCCCAGATGCATGCACTATCCTGTGCAGCTGGTTTATGTGGAACCTGGAGAATCAAACCTGGGTCCTTAGGCTTTGTAGGCAAGTGCCTTTAACAGCTGAACCATCTCCCCAGCCCCTAAAAGATTATTTATTTATTTATTTGAGAGAAAGGCAGATAGAGAAAAGAGGCATGATTTTATTTCTTTTTTTGTTTATGAGAGAGAGAGAGAGAGAGAGAGAGAGAGAGAGAGAGAGAGAGAGAAAGGGAGGGAGGGAGGGAGGGAGAGGGAAAGAATGGGTATGCCAAGGCCTCTAGCTACTGCAAACAAACTCCAGATGCATGCACTACCTTGTGCATCTGGTTTTATATGGGTGCTGGGAAATCCAACCGGGGTCCTTAGGCTTTGCAGGCAAGTGCTTTAACCACTGAGAAATCTCTCCAGCCCATGCCTCCAGTCTTTCTATGGCACCAAACTCTAAGTAGCCCTGCTTGGCCTTGCAGATGAAGCCAGAGTCCTGGTGTTCAGTTCCTCAGGCCGAGACCCCAGCACTAATTCCGTTCTGACCTTCAGGATGTTTGACCCAGAGGCCGCAATCCGGCTGGGCTGGTTCACCCTGCATCTGTCACCTATGCATGTCTTAACCTTTTCTACCTGTGCCATACAGTTCCTACTGTGTGTTCTTCATCCCCATCAACTGACTTCTTCTTATCCTGTAAGGTCTCCTGTGTTCCCGAGTCTTGAAGAAAGCCTTCTCTGATGTGTTGATTTTAAGATACATCCACGCTTTCTTTATGCAGGGGTAAAAACTTCCTTGCCCCATGAGGGCTGGATTTCCTAGTCATTGCTTCTTTGTTTTTTTTGCTTATGTGTATGTAATACAGCTCGTGTGTGAGTTTGGGTGTGTGTGGCGTATGCTGTAAGCACGTGTGTGTGCCCATGTGGCACCTCACACACTTGCCTGTGGCAGTGTACACTCACCTGCTGTGGCTGAGTGGCCTGCCAGGTGTCCAACTCCATTATTCTGCCCGTTCTTATCTGAGCTGGAGTCTTACTGATCCCAGATCTTGTGTGTGTGTCTATATAACCTCCTGTGCTTCTTGGGCCTCTGCGATCCTATGAAACTGGGGTTATAGATACATAGTGGCCATATACATCTATTTATAGGGGTCTTGGAGTTCAAACTTTAGTGGTCTCTCAGGCCTCCTCAGTCCCTCATGCTTGCACAGGAAGGACTGTTAACCGCTGAGCAATCTCTGCAGCCCTATTTGTTGCTTCTAATGTATAGGATAAAGTGTGTGTGGGGGTGATGGAGAATGATTTCATGTGGTGTTACATATGATGTTACAGCTTCCTCTGTGCTTGTTCTGGGGGAGTTGCCCAGCATGTCTGAGAACTGTGGTGGTTTGATTCAGGTGTCCTCCATAAACGTAGGTGTTCTGAGTGCTAGTCTTCCCAGCTGATGGCAATTGGAAATTACAGCCTCCTGGAGGCAGTGTATTATTGAGGGCGGGCTTATGGATACTATAGCCAGTTTTCTCATGCCAGTGTTTGGCACACTCCTGTTCATCTTATGTTGGCCAGGGGGTGATGTCCACACCTCTGCTCATGCCATTGTTTTCCCCTGCCATCGTGGAGCTTCCCCTCAAGTCTATAAGCCAAAATAAACCCTTTTTCCCCCAAAGCTGCTCTTGGTCAGGTGATTGCTGCCAGCAACGCGAAGTGGACTGCAACAAGAACGCTCAAGCAGCCAGTGGAAAAGGCCCTTAGGATGAGCAACTGAGTCGTCCTGCTAATGTCCATGTGTGTACAGCATTTGGAAGTGAAGGCTTTAGCCTCAGTTAGGCCTCCAGGTGACATTTTGCTTGTGACTACATAAGAAACCTTGAGCCAGAACTGATCAATCTGCTCTTGAATGCATACCTCTCGAACTGCTAGTTTGGGGTCATCTCTTAGATAAGAACAGGGGTATATATTTGATGTCTCAGTGAGAAGTGACTCATGCTCCTCTGAACCATGGTGGCACCAGTCACTTGTAACCCTGAATAGCTTTGTCTCATAGTGAAGATCAAATACCTGGGAGGTTGGGCGTCCTACCTATGCCTTGAAGGTGTTTAACTAACTGCTGCTTGGCAAGGGTGCTGAGGAATACAGCTAAAGACTGCTGACTGCCAGCTAGAAAACAGTGAGCTGGATTTGGGGGTGACTCAGGGGAGCATGTTAGTCAGTAATACAGAGAGCTAAGTATTTACTCAAGGACAAGCTGGCATGAAGCCAGGGCTTTCTGCAGGCACCGAGGGCTGTGACCTGTGTCTCTGGAAACTCCCTGTTATGAAGTCCTGGGAAGGGCCTGGAGAAAGAACTGGCAGAGCCTCTGAGCATATGTCAAATTGTTTAAAACATAGATTAAAAACAAAAAGCAATCTATAAAAATACTGAAAAGCAAAAAGCAAAAGAAACATCCTTAGCAAATATCTTTCATATCTTTTAAAACCCCCCTTTGTGGAGGGATGAAGGAATTACTTTCCCCTCTCCTCTCTTCCCCTCCCCTTCCCTCCCCTCTCTCCTGTCCTCCCCTCCCCTCTCCTGTCCTCCCGTCTTCTCCCCTCTCCTTTTCTTGTTTTAGTTTTTTGAGGTAGGGTTTCACTCTATCCCAGGCTGACTAGGAAGGAATTCACTGTGTAGTCTCAGGGTAGCCTCACGGTGATCCTCCTTTCTCTGCCTCCTGAGTGCTGTGATTAAAGGCCTGTGTCACCACATCCAGCTCTTTTCTTTTTTAATTAATTAACTAGTTAATTTTAAAATTTTTATTTATTTTCAAGGAGAGAGAAAGACAGAGAGAGAGAGAGAGAATGGGCATGCCAGGGCCTCCAGCCACTGCAAACAAACTCCAGATGCATGTGCCCCTTGTACATCTGGTTTACCAGGGTCCTTTGGCTTAGCAGGCAAACTCCTTAAGCCATCTCTCCAGCCCTCTTTTCTTGAGTCAGGGTCTTATGTAGTCCAGGCTGACCTTGAACTCACCATGTGGCTGAGGATGACCTTGAAGTTCTGATCCTCCTTTCTCCACCTCTCAGGTTCAGGGGTCACAGGTGTGTGCCACTATGCCCCACTCTTAGGGATGCTATTGTGTGGGCATACCCTTGTTCTTTTACTCAGTACATCCTCTGCTTTGTTTTTTACCCAGCTTAATGTACTTCAGAAAGGTATATCTGCTGCTTTCTCTCTTTCCCCTCCCTCCCTCCTTCGCTGCTGGGTGTCACCCGCCCAGCTCCATTTTCACTGCTTTGCCTGTGAGCGGTGCTGTGACCGGCAGCATCCTTGTGCTGTGCCCTGTACAGTTGATCAGATACTGCTTTAGGGGACATTTCTAAGAGCAGGTTTCTTTTTTAAAATTTGCAAGGCAGGCTCTCACTCTAGCCAAGGCTGAACCCCAAGTTAACCTTGACCAAGTTAACTCAGGGTGATCCTTCTACCTCAGCCTCCTGAGTACCGGGATTAAAGGTGTGCACTACCATGCCCAGCCCCATATCCAAGAGCAGGTTTATAGGACCAAAGGATGTGAACATTTTTAAGGCCTTGGATGTCTAGTGTCCAGTTGCTCTCTGGAAGCTTGTGCCAGGTGCACGCTTACCTCCAGTGCTTGCTTCCTTGCCCCTGGATCCCTGCCAGTCTGACTGATGGGGGCTGCATGCGCTTCCTGCTCATTTGTTCTCTCCCCTTTAGCAGTTGGTCCTTGACACGTTTTTCTGTTTGTGTTATAGACTTTATTTGTTCAAAGGTTAATTGCACACATAATATGGGTTTGCATATTTGTGGAGTAGGCCAAATATAGAATTATAGCTTCCCTTCCGCTCTCATCTGCCCTTTATAATGACCTGTAAATATTTGGAAGTATATTTTTTCAGATGGCTTTCCATGCATACATGTAGCTTTTCTTGATTTTATTTTAAAGGTTTTTTTTTTAAATTATAGAAAAGAATTTTGTCAACATAATGTTCTCTGTTTTGCCTCTTTACTCAACTTAATGTACCTCAGAAAGGTATTACTGTTGATTTCTCCCATTTTCTTCTCCTCCTCCCTTCTTCCCTCCTTTTCCATCTCTCACTCTTTCTTTGTTTTTTCTTTTTATTATATTTTGTTTTTAATAATATTTTAATTTTTTTGAGGTAGAGTCTCGTGCTAGCCCAGCCTGATATGAAATTCACTATGTTGTCTCAGGCTGTCCTCCTGCCTCCACCTCTTCAGCATTTCCTACCAATGTGCACCACCACAAATGGCTCAGGTTGCCCTTGAACTCACAGTGATCCTTCTACGGCTGCTTTCCAAGTGCTGGGATTAAAGGTGTGTGCCACCAGGCCTGGCTTTTTTTTTTCTTTTTAAGCAGGATCTCATTGTAGCTCGGGCTGACTGGAACTCACCCTGTAGCCCAGGCTGGTCTCAAACTCATGACAATCCTTCTACCTCAGCCTCCACTTGTTAACTTTTCCTCTTGCCTTCCTTCCTTCCTTCCTTCCTTCCTTCCTTCCTTCCTTCCTTCCTTCCTTCCTTCCTTCCTTCCTTCCTTCCTTCCCTCAACCCCTCCCTCCCTCCTCCCCTCCCTCTTTCTCTTCTTTTCCTTTCTTTTCTTTTTTTCTTCTTTCTTTTCCCAAGACAGGGCCTCACTGTAGCCCAGGCTGACCTGAAATTCACTGTGTAGTCTCAGGCTGGTCTTGAACTCACAGTAATCCTACTGCTTCTGCCTCCCAAGTGCTAGGATTAAAGTCATACACCACCATACCCAGTGAGTTTCCTTTCCTTTCCTTTCCTTTCCTTTCCTTTCCTTTCCTTTCCTTTCCTTTCCTTTCCTTTCCTTTCCTTTCCTTTCCCCTTTCCCCTTTCCCCTTTCCCCTTTCCCCTTTCCCCTTTCCCCTTTCCCCTTTCCCCTTTCCCCTTTCCCCTTTCCCCTTTCCCCTTTCCCCTTTCCCCTTTCCCCTTTCCCCTTTCCCCTTTCCCCTTTCCCCTTTCCCCTTTCCCCTTTCCCCTTTCCCCTTTCCCCTTTCCCCTTTCCCCTTTCCCCTTTCCCCTTTCCCCTTTCCCCTTTCCCCTTTCCCCTTTCCCCTTTCCCCTTTCCCCTTTCCCCTTCTTTCCTTTCCCCTTCTTTCCTTTCCCCTTCTTTCCTTTCCCCTTCTTTCCTTTCCCTTTTCCCTTTCCTTTCCCTTTCCTTTCCCTCCTGTCCTGATCGAGGTAGGGTCTTAATCTAGCCTAGGCTGACCTGGAACTCACTCTGTAGTCCCAGGCTGGCCTCAAACTCAAAGTGATCGTCCTACCCGTCTCCCAAGTGCTGAGATTAAAGGTGTGCACCATCATGCCTGGCCACTTTTTACTTTCTTTCTGAATTGTGAATTCTGAGTTGTGTCTGTCAGTTTGTTTAAATGGCTCTGTTATGATACCTCACATCCCATAAAGTCATCCTTTTAAAATGTACAATTTAGTGGGTTTTGGTGGTGCTACAGAGGAGTATAGCCATCGTCACAATCAGTAATCTAACATATTTGTCAGTCTGTATGCATATGCCTATTCTGGACATTTTATATAAATCAGATCATCTAATATGTTGGCTTTCCTTCTGTTGCACCTAGTATAATGTGTTTTGGGTTCAGCTGTGGGGTAGTATGTGTCAGTACTTTCCTTCCTATAGCCAAATGCTGTTTATTATACACATATGCCCCTTTCTTATCTGCTGTCTCCACTTGGTGGTCATATGGGATGCCTCTGCCGTTTGGAAAGTGTGAGTAATGATGCTGTGACACATGCACAAATATTTGTTTCCAGTTCTCTTGGGTATATATACATGGAATGGATATTCTGGGTCAGGTGGCAAGTCTATGTTTAATTGTTCTCGAGGAATTTTGGAATTATTTTCCAGTGTTTGCAGCATTTTACATTCTACTAGCAATGTATGAGGGCTCCAGTTTTCTCACATCCTTGCTTGTACTTCCTGTTTTTTGATTGTAGTCATCTGAGCTGTGTGAGTGGGCTCATCATGATTTTTAAAATTAAAAAAATATTTTATTGTTATTTATTCATTTTAAAGAGGGAGGGAGAGAGGGAAGGAGGGAAGGAGAGAGAGGGAAAGAGAGAGAGAGAGAATGAGAATGAGTATGCCAAAACCTCTAGCCTATGGAAATGAACTCCAGACTCATGTGCCACCTTGTGCATCTGGCTTACGTGGGTCCTGGGGAGTCGAACCTGGGTATTTGGCTTTGAAGGCAGTGCCTTAACTGCTAAGCCATCTGTAGTGTCATCTTTTCAAAAATTTTTTTTGACAACTCCCATAACTGTAAACAATATCCTAAGGTAATTCCCTATCCCCACCCCACTTTCCCCTTTGAAACTTCACTCTCCATCATATCCCTTCCCCCTCTCAATCAGTTTCTTTTATTTTGACATCATGATCTTTTCTTCCTATTATGATGGTCTTGTGTAGGTAGTGTCAGGCACTGTGAGGTCATGTATATCCAAGCCATTTTATGTCTGGAGGAGCATGTTGTAAGGAGTCCTACCCTTCCTTTGGCTCTTACATTCTTTCCACCACCTCTTCTGCAATGGACCCTGAGCCACAGAAGGTGTGATTGAGACATTTCAGTGCTGAATACTCCTCTGTCACTTCTTCTCAGCACCATGATGCCTTCTTAGTCATCCCAAGGTCACTGCCATCTGAAAAGTGAAGGTTCTCTAACCAAAAGTGAGAGTAGCATTAATATATGGGTATGAACATTAAGAGAAGTGCTTACTGGGAAGTTTGGTGAGCATAGTATAAACATTTAGCCAGACACCAGCAGATGTTATACTCCTAGGGCTCATGACTACCTCTGTTGTAGGTTTTCAGTATCAGTTTTTTACTAGAGCGAGAGGGAGAATTGGCACGCCAGGGCCTCTAGCCACTGCAATCAAACTCCAGATGCATGTACCAGCATGTGCACATGTATGACTTTGTGCACATGGTGACCTTGTGCATTTGGCTTACATGGGTTCTGGGGAGTAGAACCTGGATCCTTAGGCTTCATAGGCAATCATCTTAACCACTAAGCCATCTTTTTAGTCCTCATCATGGTTTTGATTGCTATTTATTGATGGCTAATGGTGCTGAATGTCTTCTAATAAGCTTATTGTCCATTGTGTATCTTTATTTGGGGGAAATGTCAATTCACATCCTCTGCCCAGTTTTTAAAAATATTTTATTTTATTCATTTATTTATTTGATAGAGAAAGAGGGAGAGAGAGAGAGAGAGAGAGAGAGAAAGAGAAAGAGAATATGGTCACGCCAGGGACTCCAGTCAGTGCAAACAAACTAGACATGTGTGCCCCCTTGTGCAGCTGGCTAACATGGATCCTGGGAATTCGAACCTGGGCCCTTTGACTTTGCAGGCAAACACCTTAACTGCTGAGCCATCCCTCCAGACCCCTTCTGCCCAGTTTTAAATGCAACTATCTGCCTTTATTACTGTGTTGTTAGAATTCATGACACAGCCTATGTGCTTAGTAAACATTTTTTCCTGGTCTGTAGATTGTCTTTTCTCTTTTGTCATAGTGATTATGAGGAATTAGTATTAATGTATTTTTAATATTTGGTAGAATTTTACATAGTGAATTATAGATCAGCCTGGACTAGAGTGAAACCTTACCTTGAATTACAACAACAATAACAAAAAATAAATGAGGGGGTGCTGGGGAAATGGCTCAGCAGCTAAGGTATTTGCCTGAGAAACCTAAGGACCCTGGTTCAATTCCCCCAGAACCCATGTAAGTCAGATGTATCTGGAGTTTGTTTGCAGTGGCTAGAGGCCCTGGTGTGCACACTCTCTCTTTCTCTATGCTTCTTCCTCTCCTTCTCTCTCAAATAAATAAATTAACTAATTAACAACAACAACAAAAAACCCAAAAAACAAAAAACGAGGGTTGGAGAGATGGCTTTGCACTTAAGGCGCTTGCCTGCAAAGCCAAAGGACCGAGGTTTGATTCCCCAGGACCTACGTGACCCTGATGTGCCCATTCTCTCTCTCTCCCTATTTCTCTTTCTCCCAAATAAATGAAAATAAAATATTTTTAAAAAGCCAGACACATGCCTTTAATCCTGCACTTGGGAGGCAGAGGTAGGAGGATAACTGAGTTCAAGGCCACCCTGAGACTACATAGTGAATTCCAGGTCAGCCTGGGCTAGAGTGTGACCCTACCTCAAAAAACAAAACAAAACAAAAAATTGGTAGAATTTACAGATAACTTGTATTACAAATATTTATAAAAAATGTTTTTTAAACATTTTATTTACTTATTTGAGAGACAGAGACAGATAGCATGAGAATGAACATACCAGGTCCTCTAGCCCCTGAAAACGAACTCCAGACGCATGTGTCATCTTGTGCAGCTGGCTTACATGGGTACTGGGGAACTGAACCTTGGTCCTTAGGCTTGGCAGGCATGTGCCTTAACCACTAAGCCATCTCTTCAGCTCCCAAAATTTGTTTTTGATCACTAACTATATTTCTTTATTTTTAATTTTTTTATGCATTCTGTTTTTTTTTGGGTCAGTTTTTATAATTTGTGCTTTCTTAAGAATTTGCTTATTTCATCTGAGTTGCTTAATTTTATTAATATACAGTTTTTTATAGTATTTGCATTTTTTTCTTTTTTTGGTTTTTCGAGGTAGAGTCTCACTGGAGCCCAGGCTGACCTGGAATTCACTATGTAGTCTCAGGGTGGCCTCGAACTCAACGGTGATCCTCCTACCTCTGCCTCCTGAGTGCTGGGATTAAAGGCGTGTGCTGCTATGCCTGGCTTAGTATTTGCATTTTATTTCTTGAATGTAGTTTAACCAGTTTTTAAAAATAGATTGGCATCGGTGTTGTTTTCTTTCTTTTCCTTTTCTTTCCTTTCTTTCTTTCCTTTCTTTCTTTCCTCCCTTCCTTCCTTCCTTCCTTCCTTCCTTCCTTCCTTCCTTCCTTCCTTCCTTCCTTCCTTCCTTCCTTTCTTTCTTTTTTCTGAGGCAAGGTTTCACTCTAGTCTAGGCTGACCTGTAATTAATTATGTAGTCTCAGGGTAGCCTTGAACTCATGGTGATCCTCCTGCCTCTGCCTCCCAAGTGTTGGGATTAAAGGTGTGCACCATCATACCCGACTTGTCTTCATTTTTTTTAAAGTACTAACAGATATTTATTTATTTGAGAAAAAGGCAGAGAGAGAATGAGAAAGAGAGTGGGCACATCAGGGCCCCTAGCCACTGCAAATGAACTCCAGATGCATGCACCACCTTATGCATCTGGCTTACATGGGTCTTGAGGAATTGAACCTGGATCCTTTAGCTATGTAGACAAGCACCTTAACTGCTAAGGCATTTATGAAGTCCTGTTTCCATTTTTAAAGATACTTTCATTTATTTATATGCTTGAGACCGAGAGAACAAGGGAGAAAGAGAGAAAGTAAGAGTGGACCAAGGCCCCTTGTTGCTGCAAAGGACCTCCAGGTGCATGTGCCACTTTTGTATCTGGCTTTACTTGGGTCCTGGGAATTGAACCTGGGCCATTGGACATTGTGTGTAAGTACCTTTAGCCACCGAGCCATCTCTCTATCCCTGTTTCCATATTTTACTGTTTATTAGTATTGCAGTAATGGACATTTTAAGAGCTCTTAGCTGTGAGTACATGTGCAAGTGTGTTAGGATATAGATTGCTAGGAGTGTTGTGTCAGGATATAGATGGCTAGGTGTGTTGTTGTACAGTCATTTAAAATGCTGATTGTTTCTGTCCTCTTGCCCTCTGCCTTTATTGATCTGTGTTAGCTTCTTATGTCTGGAAAATCAGTCTCCTGGAGACTGGAGTTGATAAGAATGTACTATATGGCTGGTGCATTTGTACTTGGAGTAAGTGGGTTTGGGGTCTGGGTGTTTGGTGGATGCTCGGAGCAAAGGTATTTGGTGTGGCTCCAAGCTCACCCCTGTGCATTCATGTGTGGGATTTCAGACCCTGTGTCCTGGATTGCTGTAAGATCAGAAGGTTTCTGCCTCTTAATAGGCCTGCTTTGGTCTAACAGATGATTGGAGTCTGCAGCAGGAATGAGGCCCTCCCTATGGCTGTTGTCTTTGGAAGAGTTCTGAGGACAGTGGAGCCCCAGGCAGCTCTAGGTCATGGGACCCGAAGAGTCCTGGGAGCATGGGGCCCCTGCCTGGACATGAAGAAGTGTCAAGGATGCCTGTGTTCCTCCTCAGCACTGCTTCCTTTCCTTGCTCAGTCACCTGGGGCCAATGTCTTCTGGGTAGTCAATGCCTCACAGATCCACGGCCCAGATGTGGGCAGCAAGGCTAGTGTGTACCTGAGCGGGATGTGGAGGGCTTCCGAGGGGCTCCTGCGCGCCCTCAGCAGTCGTGCTCCTTTCTGGCTTTCCCTGGAGCTTGCAAAGGTGGCGTAGACGTAGGCTAAAGGTCTGGACAGATCCTGCGTGAGAGGTGCCTGGGCATGCGGCTGTGTAGGTTGTTAATTGTTCTTCACCAGCTCTGGACCCACAGAGTCGTGCTTTGGGAGCTGGGGAAGCAGAGGGCCACGTCTTGGCACATGGGTGCCAGCCGCCCTTGGCCACCATGGCGGCAGTGGTTCTGCGCTTACTGGTTTTCTCTGCCAGGTCCTGAGGGAGATTTTTATAGGAAGAGACAGAAAAGGCCATGATGCTGCGAATGTGTGAAAACCATGGATATTAGATATCCTGGTCCCACTGTTGCTGAAAACATCCTGAACATGAATCCTGCGGGGGTGTGGGGGAGGTTCTGGGGAACTTGACTTTTCTTAGCACCCCTGCCCCCATACTCTTTGGTAAGAGATGCATGGCTGCACTCCCCAGGGCCAGTTGACAGCCCAGACCTGTTTTGTTTTCTCTTTTATTGCATGGGGTGTTCTGGGCCTCCAAGCCTGCAAAGGCAAAATCAAATTATTTTCTCTCTTGACCTAAATGGCTCTCATCCCCGAGGGAGGGTCTGGGCTCGGAGTCCAGGTACTTGTTGAAGGGCAGCTTTCCCAGCAGCCCTCCCTGCTGATACCTCCATTTTCTCTCCCACCCTCTTTGTGTCTTTCAGTCTGCGGAGTTCTTCGAGATGTTGGAGAAAATGCAGGTGAGCACTCTAAAGCGGGGAAGCAGTCCAGCCCCAGGTGTGGGTGCTGCAGGGATGTGGGGGCTTAATACAGAGAGGGTCCTTGGAGTGAGCGGTCCACCAGCCCAGACAGCTGAAGCCATTTTGCTATCGAGTGTCACGAAGCTCCTGAGAGGACTTCTGTCTCAGGATGGAGAAGCAAGCAGACCATGTCTTTAACCCAAAGGAAGCGAGAGGGCTTAAAAGAGCCATTATCCCTAGAAAGAAAGCCCCCTCTGAGGACAGTTATTTGGAATCAAGCTAATGGGTGAGAGGCAGATCTGAATTCAAATCCTGCCTCTGATACTTGCTAGTCTAACCTGTTTTCCATTCCCAAGTCACCATAAATAAATAAAAATAAAAGTACACACTCTAAAGTGTTGGGAATGAAATAGGATAAGATATGTAAGTAGATGGTAGGCACTACATAAAATCCAATGTTGATGATGGAGAATGGACTTTCAAAGGGGGAAAGTGCGGTGGGGGGGGGGGTATTACCATGGGAGATTTTTTATAATCATGGAAAATGTTAATAAAAATTGTGAAAAGATAAAAAATAAAATTAAATTAAATTAAAAAAATATCCAATGTTGAAAGTGCACTTGAGGGTTCTTTGTAATCACAGTCCATCTCCACAGATCCAAATCTGGGGTTAAACCAACTCTGGCTGGAGAACACTGGGGAGACATTGCATCTGTATTGAACATGTACAGACTTTCTCTTTGTCATTCTTCTGCAAACAAGACAGCATAGCAACCGTTTACACAGTACTTACATTGTACAATCTAGCAATGATTTGAAGGACTTGATAGAATGTGTAAGTTCTAGGTGAACATTATGCCTTTGTATATAAGGGAACTGTGGCTGGGCGTGGTGGCGCATGTCTTTAATCCCAGTACTCGGGAGGCAGAGGTAGGAGGATCACCATGAGTTTGAGGCCACCCTGAGACTACATAGTGAATTCCAGGTCAGCCTGGACTAGAGTGAGACCCTACTTTGAACCCCCCTCTTACCTCACGGGTAAGAGCTATTGCCCTAGTGAGTTTGAGCCAAGGCCCACGTTTTAATTGATAAAGTGGGAAAAGCTGCTGATGTGCATACGTATTTGAAACACTTCTCTGGGCTCATAGATTGACGGGTAGTATTTTGTTCTCCTGAGGCTTTTGGAGCTAGGTGTATCACTGTTTCCACCCCTACATCACCAGTTAGAAAACTGAGGCCCAAGCTATTATTAAGTACAGCCCACCATGGTGCATGGATAGTAAGTGCCCCAGAGCCAGGGTTTGGAAAAATAGGTTTATATTTTTATTTGCTGAGGAAGGTCTGTTTTAGGGGTCTGGAATTTCCTGAAGGAGGGGCAGATGCAATACCTGGAGTTGTTCTGCAAAGCTAGGGTGCTCCCAGTTTCCCTGAGGGAAGGGAAGGGGAGGGACCAGTGGAGGGGGAGCTATCATTAGTTGTGCCATTACCAGAAGTAAATCATCAGGATTCTTCTCTGTGCTCAGCAGTGTGTGGACTACAAACTCAATTTATATGTGTACTTAGGGAGCTCATAATCCAGTTGTGGAAATGGGGCTGTCATATGCTGTTCGTGTGCTGTTTGGAGTGGCAGAAGACAGGGTATCATTAAGTGCTCCACTGCTTAGTGTAAAAGGGGGCATGTCCCCGCAAGCCAATGGGAGCCAAGATTTCTGGAAAGCTGGGAAGTTGATGATGGGGTGCCTTCTCCCTGGTTGCTCCCACAGCCTGCTTGTCCACACAGCCTCCTTCCAAACAGCGTCTGTGTGTGGTCACAGAATTCAGCCCAGTGGAACCCATCTCAGACTGTTGCTTGAAGATGCTGCTGGGCTTGTCTTTCCAGTCAGATTGGCAGCCTCTCCAGGGCAGGGCTTGTTTTCTGTCTCCCCGACTAGACACCCATGGTGGTTTGCATCTCAGTGGAAACTGTGGAAAGCAAAGGTCCAGCGTGTAACACTCACCCCTGGGTGCACTGGCCCCAGAGGACTCAGTTTCCTGCAGCTGTTGGGACAGCACTGACTGACATGTGGGGAACTGGTAGAGATGGAATGCTTCATGGTGTGGCTGGATTTTGCCCTTGGCTATGAGCCATATCTCTCATCTTGCAGTTGTGGAAACTGGGTCTCAGAGCTATGAAATACTTAGGTCACTCTGCTAGTTGAGAAGAGTTAAAAGCAGTACTTATGATCCCCAAGTCCCAGCCCAAGAGTCAAGGAGTTTGAAGTGAATGAGGTCTTGGTCCTTGGTGCATGTGCTTTGGATCTCCAGGCCTGGATTTAAGTCTGAGTCTGAGATCAAATCACTTTCCCTCTCTGAGCCTCCATTGCTTTGTGGAGGCCAGAAAGAAGGGGGCAGAATAGCAGTCCCCATTGCAAAGGATAATATGCAGCCCCACAGCAGAGGCTCCATGGTGGGGGAGGGGATAGAGTGGTCATGAGGCTCTGGGAAGTTTGCTCTCCTGCCCTACGGACTGTTCCCAGACAGGGATGACTAATGCAGGACACACAAAATAAACTCCTGGCATCATTTCCTACCCACCCAGTGTGCCAACCTGGTCAGGGTCTGCAAGGCCACCCAGGTGGTTTTCTGTCCATGTGTAAGAAGCATCTACCAGGTGGGATTGGCCCTCCCACACCCTCTTGAACAATGCTACTGGATGACTCAGTCCCAGAAGTCCAGAGACGCCACGTCTAAATTCACCCAGTTTGGAGGAACCCTGGGGTTCAGGGAGCATGGGATGTGCTCATGAACTTGGCTTCAAACCCAAGCCCTGCCACTCACTAGCCATATGACCTTGGGCATACAGCCTCCTTTAGGGCCTCAGTTTCCTTGCTGGCACAGAGGTGCTATGAACTTTAAAGGAGACCACAGGGTGTTCTGTCTGGAGGGTTACCGTGCCATGTATTAAGCTGTGACCAGGGGCTTGATATGGGGTGTTAGGGTTGCAGAAAAGTCCTTGAAACACAAGCCCTAGGTTCCTGGCTACTTCTAACCAAAGAATTGAACAAAATAAGATGCAGAATGGGCTGGAGAGATGGCTTAGCAGTTAAGGTGCTTGCCTGCTAAGCCTAAGGACTCATGTTCAACTTTCCAGGCCCCACACAAGCCAGATGCACAAAGGTAAGGCAAGCGCAAGGTTGCACATGCCCACTAGGTGGCGCAAACATCTGGAGTTCAATTTCAGTGGCTAAGGCCCTGGAGTGTCAATGTTCTCTCTCTCTAAAATAAAATTTTAAAAAAGAATGAGAAGGGTAATTATTAAATTATTATATTTATTTGGGGGAATTATAGAACCAAGGAAAGGAAAATGAATACATCCATATGTGGACCTGGCAAAACCATAACAAGAGAGAGAGGAAAGGAAGTACAAAGAGCTTCTACCATGTGAAGGGCAGGAGAGGGTAGAGAGCCCATGTGGGAGCAGGGGCCAGGGGGTTCTCTGTCTCAGCCCAGTTGGACTGAGATGAGGGGAAACTGACCAGAACCTAGAGGTTCAGGAGTGGTCAGGCAGACCACAGAACTTGCCTTTCCCTCATAAACATATTTATAACTTTATAGTGGTAGACCCTACTTTCTAGTTTAGGTGAGCCAGAGAGACAGCTGATTGGTCCGGGGCTAGGGGCTCTCTCAGGAAGAGGCTAGCCATGGTGCCAAGTTTTGGGGGCTGAGTTTGACCGACCATAGTGTTAGGATTAGATTTAAATCGTAGGAAAGACCTCCCTTCCAGGAGGGGCCCAGGTTGTTTGTGCAAAAACATCTTCTTGCAAGAGATAAGGAGTCAGATCATCCTTTGATCTCTAGCAAAGTGGAGACTGTAAGAATAGGCCCAAAGACATCCTCCTTATTTTCAGGGGCCCAGTCACCCTAACTGCCTAACAAAGCTCCTGTTCCCTCTCAGGCTGCTTCTGATTATCTCCTCTCCAGAAGGGAACTGCATCTCTTGGCTGTCGCACTAGCTCACCCTCACCTGATACATTCAGTTTCAGGAACACCATCTACTTCCTTCCCTTTTGTAAAACCCAGTGAAGTCAGGACCTGACTGTAGGACTGCTGGATATAGGGCAGGTGACTCTGGCTCAAAGACCTCCTTGCGTCTGGGAGATGGGGGCGGTGGGGATGCTCATTTTCCATGTGCAGCTAGGGAGGCGCCAGGGTTACAAATAGGGAGCTGTCAACAGTATGAGGACCAGGACTGGGCCTCCTGCCTGCCATTCACAGGCTCTCCCTCCCTCCAGGGAAGGTAGAGCTAGATAGCAGGTGGTCCAGTGTGCTGGCTCTGACACCTGTGGATGTAGGTTCCCGTATTTTCCACTCACTGTTGGCCCTGTGGCCTGGAAGAAGGTGTTTAAGCTCTGAGTTGATAACCTGTGGCAATGCTGACTTTTGTAGTTACTGTACACCGACCAATCAGTGTTCAGAAACATAAAGCATTGCCAACCTAGCCGTCACCATGATGGGCGGCACTGTCCTCATGCCCGTTTTATAAGTGATAGCAGGAGGAACTGAGAGGTGTCTGCGACTTGTCATGGGTCATCAGACTAGTAAGTGGTAGTGTTGGCATTTGAACCTGGGTGATCTGGCTCAAGGGACCATCCTGCTGCCTCATCTGGAATTGTTAGGGGTTCTGAAACCAACCACGTGTGGGAAGTGAGAGGGCCTCGTGCCCACCAGCTGGCCAGGTGCTTAGAGGCCCCTCCAATGACTCTCTCCTTAGTGATCTGTGCTTAACATGGATCTCTCTTCATTGTTTCCACAGGGGATCAAGCTTGAGGAGCAGAGGCCAGGACCTCAGAAGAACAAGGTGGGCTGGACAGTTGAGGCAGTGGTTAGATAGGCCCAGTAAGGGGCCAGTGTGGGAGGAGGGCAGGAGGAGTGGCCACCATGTAGGGCTCTTCTCTCTCCTGCCCAGTTAACTCTGGTTTGCCCCAGAAGCTACTCAAGCGATAGTGGCCTTGTTAGACTTGTGTCTGGAGGGAGGCAGAGGGGCCCTGGCTCAGCGCCTTTAAGGCTGCTTAGTGGAGGCCTTGGTGAAATCCAGCGATTGGCGGCCTTGACTGACTCCTTCCCACATGTTCTGTGTGTGCACCTGCACGGTGCTAGGCCTGTCAGACTCTGCAGAGGCTGTGGTGGGCGCCACCTCTCAGCGTCAGGGTCTGTTCTGAAGGCCTGAGATGCAGCCCATCACTGGAAAGGGAGCCTGTTACCTGGAGACAGCTGCTCTAGGAAACTAGGGTCCCCTTCCTGTTTTTTTTTTTTTTTGACAGGGTCCCATATAACCCACAGTGTGACCTTAAACTTTCTATGTAACTGGGGATGACCTTGAGCTCACCGTCCTGCTTCCACCTTGGAGAGCTTGTACAGTCACTCCTGGCTCTCTTCTGCTTTTAGCACCTCAGGGCAACAACCTGCTTCACTAGGGGTGACAGGTCCCTTTGTGTGCTGTGTCTTTGGCCGTGCAGGGTTGCATTGAGGTTCTGTGGAGGCAAGTTCAGTGAATAGGGCTGCTGGGTCCTGAAGCTGCTTCTGAGCTGCTGTTCTGTCTCTCTGCTTTCCCCAAAGCCCTAGCGCAGGCTGCTCGCCCCCCAGTGCGCCTCCTCCCCAGGCCTGGGCAAGGAGCTTGCAGACAATGGTTGGACTGTTGGGCACTTCCGAACTAATGGTGCTGCCGTCTGCTTTGTCTTGCAGGATGACTATATCCCATACCCCAGCATTGATGAGGTAGGAGCTCCCTACCAGCTGCACTGAAGACAGGTCTGGTACCCTCCCTAGGAACATCACGGCCTCTCCCAGCCCCACATGGGACAGAACCTTGAGAGTTGAGGGCCTGAAGCCCCTTTCCATCTTTGCCTTTGTGACCTCAGCTTTTCTATGTTTAACTTGGGGGTGTCCATCTAGGTCTTGCAACCCCAATGCCCCAGTGAAGCTGGAGATGCCTAGGGGCTCAGAGGAGAGATTCAAACTACCCTTGGCCTCAGATATCAGGTTTCCCTTCTTGGAGCAATTCAGAGGTGGGTGGGAATGCCACTGGATCCCTCCCCTCAGCAGTCTCAAAGCAGGCCACAGGGCAAGACCCTCCCTCTGCCTTCAGGTTGTGGAGAAGGGAGGCCCGTATCCTCTCATCATCCTGCCCCAGTTTGGGGGCTACTGGATAGAGGACCCAGAGAACGTGGGCACTCCAACGTCGGTGGGCAGCAGCGTCTATGAGGAGGAGGAAGAGGACAGCCTAAATCCCAACACGTTTGGCTACAAGCTTGAGTGCAGGGGTGAAGCCAGGGCCTACCGCAGGCACTTCCTAGGCAAGGTGAGGCCCAGGGTCCTGCCAAAGGGAATGTGCTTGGGGTTGGGGGTGGGAAGGCATCTCATCTCTAGGGCCCCTCTTTTCTCTTTTCCTTCCCATACCTGTCCTAGGAGGAGTGTAGAGTCTTTGTGAGGGTCTTCTGGTGTGATGGAATGAGAAGTAGTGGGGTGGGAGTGAAGGAAGATGGAATGGATTTTAACTCTTCAAGGGAAGATACGGTCTCACTCCTTGAATGTCTCCACTCATCTACACAGTACCCAACTCTCAGGCTCTTTTTCACCCTGTTTCCCTGAGCCCTTAGATTTGATGGTGTGCTGAGAGACTCTGTTTAACAGTGACAGGTTTACATTTCTTTAAATATATTTTTTCAGACTTGCTAGATTCCCTAAGTCCCACAGGTAGCTTCCAGAAGTCTCTAGTGTTAACATAACTTTACAGGGCCTCACCTGGAGGAAGCTGTATCCAAACCCTTCTGAACTCTAGGGGTTTTGTTAGAGTATAGAGCCCAGGGCTCACAGTGGATCTCACTTGGTAGTGGGTTCCAGGAGGCCAGGGACAGTGCCCCTTGTACAAAAGGCTTTAGGCTCCCTTTGTGTGGAGGGTTCTGGGTTCTTACTAGCCTTCTCCCATGGCCTGGATTGGTGAGGGCTGGCCCTTGAGCATGGGAAAATGAACTCAGTATCTGGTAAAGGACTGATCTGGAGAATCCAGACAGATGTGGAGTTAAGCCCTAGATCTGTCACTCAGTAGTTTTGTGATTGGTCCCCACCTGTGGAATGGGGATGATGGTAGCATCTCTCCCATACAGACAGGGTGATATTTAGAAAAGAAAATCAATATTAAACCCATTTCATAGTGCCTGGCACATCCCAAGAACTCAGTGGCTGGTGCCTATTGATATCATCAACATCATCACTGTCAATGTCACCACCACCAGTAACAGCTGCAACAGTTGTATCCTACCCCTCATTTCTGTGGGGCTCCCCTGTCAGTGAAGGAGGTGATTTGGGGCATCCTGTCTAGAGGCTCACGTCTGATTTCTGTTTCTAGGATCACCTAAATTTTTACTGTACCGGCAGCAGCCTGGGGAACCTGATCTTGTCCATCAAGTGTGAGGAGGCCGAGGGCGCTGAGTACCTTCGCGTCATTCTCAGGTGGGGCTGCTGCGCTGGTGGAGACCAGGCCTCTCCCGGCCTGGAGCTGCCATCAGTGAGGGTGGGAGGAGCACAGAAATACCAGTCTTACCAGTCTGGTCTGGGTGTATAGGAGGGGCAGACCTGCTAGAATCCTGAGGCTGTGTATGCCATTGCCAGGCAGCGTGAACCAGGTGTTCCTACCAGCTGTCTCAAGGTCACCTAGACCAGACCTGTCTGCTGCTTTCTTAGGAGGAACCGTGGCTCTGGGGAGGGTAGACAAAAGGCTGGGGTGGCTCGTTAGACTGAGACCTGTTTTAGAGCAGGGCTGGCCAGAACCCTGCCCCTGGTGGCCACCTAGTCAGGGACGGTGGGTCTAAACATCTGCTGGGTATGCTGAGGCCCTAGAGCTGGAGAGATGTTCACAGCGGAACACTGAAGCCAGGGCACCTCTCTGGTTTGTGACCTCTTCCAGGGCAGGAACTGGAATTGGTTTCTGTTTGACTCAACTGCTCTGTAAAAGTTCCCTTGAACCAGAAAGTGTTGGGGGTAATGAGGACTGAGACTTGGTCCCTGTTCCCTAAAGGCCAACAATCCTGCTAGACAGAAAACAGAATTTTAATATGTGTCACAAGTACTGTTTTAGCTATTTGCATAGAATGCTATGGGATCCCAAAGGAATCTTTGTCTTATTTTCCTTTGACTGTGGTGGGGTTGGGTGGGGACAAGAAGTCAGGAAGAACGATGCTGAATCCAATTAGAAGTATATTTGAAGATAGGAATAATACTTCCTTTCTGCCCAAATCTTGAGATGAATAAGGGAGGGTACAAGGATATGTAGCCCTGCTTTGGGAGCAGTTGGAAAGGGTGCATAAGGAAATTGTCAGCACATATCCAACTTTAGTTTATTTCTTGGTGGGCTAGGGATTGAACTCGGGGACCTACACATGCCAGGCAGGTGATTTGACAACTGAGCTACATTTCCAGCTGTTGGTTTGCTTCTTATTTAGAAAGGAAGTGGCTGTGTTTGCAGATGTTTACTTGGGTAGACATTTTTCAAGGCATGGAAGAGTCAATTAAATAGCTGTAGATAATTTCTGACTAGGAAGTTCTTGGATCTCTGTCTCCAAATAGGATTTCTACCCAGACAAGTCTGTGAAGAACAAAGCTTCCTTCTTAATTAAAAACCACACCAGGATGGCAGGAGGTCTCTGAGTAAGATGATACCTGACACAGGACTAAAGCTTCCTTTTTCTTCTTATTTTTTAAATTATTTTTTATTTTTCAAAGTAGGGTCTTGCTCCAGCCCAGGCTGACTGTGAATTCACCATGCACTCTCAGGTTGGCATTGAATTCACAGCGATCCTCCTACCTCTGCCTCCTGAGTGCTAGGATTCCTTTTTCTTTTTAAAAGACAGGGTCCTTAAAAAAGGGGTTAGAGAGATGGCTTAGTGGTTATGGCACTTGCCTGTGAAACCTAAGGACCCAGGTTCAACCCCCCAGAATCCATGTAAGCCAGACTTACAAGGTCACATATGCACACAAGGTGGTACACACATCTGGAGTTTGATGGTAGTGGCTAGAGGCTCTGGCATGCCAATTCTCTCTCTTTCTCTCTCCCCCGCCCCCACACTAAAAACAAGAACAAGAACAACAACAACAAAACCAGCCAGGGTCTTTTTTCCTGGAACTTGCTGTGTGGTCCAGGCTGACTTTATACTTGCAGTCCCATGAGAGCTGGGAATTGCAGGTATGTGTCACTGTGCCTGGTTCCCCAGGGCCCTTTATAATGCTATAGCCCATCTGACATGCTCATTGGGAACACGAGGTAGAGAAAGCTGCCAGGCATACAGCATACATCTTAGTGGATTGAAAAAGAACAACAGTGGAATCTGTGGCACAGTTAGAACCATAGTGTACGTGACATAAGTGGAACCCTGAATGTCCTTCCTTAGAGAGTAGTGTCATGGGAATATATGAAGTTCGAGGTATGGTGGCTCATGCTTATCATCTTGGTTCTGGTAGGTCAATAGTTTAGGACCAGCCTGGGCTACATAGTCAATTCCAGATCAGCCTGGACCACAGTAAAACCATGTTTCAAAAAAAAAAAAAAATGTACAGGGCTGGGGACATGGCTCAGCAGTTAAAGGTACTTGCTTGCAAAGACTGACAGCCCAGGTTCATTTCCCCAGTGTTCACATAAAGCTACACTCACCAAGTGTTGCATGTGCCTGGAGTTTGTTTGCAGTGGCAAGAAGCCCTGACATGCCCATACTCTCTCTGTCTCTCCTTTCTCTGTCTCTTGTAAATAAATAAAAGTTTTTTTTTTTAATCTAAATAAATAAGTGAAATTGGAAGTTCTGGAAGAATCATGAAGGGTCTGTCCCTGTGGAATCATTTTTGTTGTTTTGTGTCTATAATATCTGAAATCAATACCCTAGGGATCCTAAGAGAAAACTCCATAGAAAGCCAGTAGATAGGGTGGCAGAGGGAGCCAGGCAGTCCTAGCAGGTACTTGGAGTGATGACCAGGACAAGTAGAAGCTAGGCACTGACACTGAGCTCGTGGCTTAGCAGTTTTACCAGACATCAAGGAAGACTTACCCAGAGATGAAGTTCCCTTGTTGGAATGAACGTCTTCCTCCTTGCCCATAGACTTCTGGGTTATTTAATTGTGCCCTGTATCTATAATAGCCAGCTCTCCAGCCTATGACTGAGAAGAAAATCCTCACAGCCTCTGTGTGCACCATACAATTGGCCAGGTCAACTCCTCTCACCATCTGCAGACATCTCATTGTGGATTTAAGGACCACTTGGGACATCTCTGTTTCTAAGCCTAACTCCTTTTTAAATTAGATCATTGCCTGAAATTTCCACTTAACAGAACCTCGTAAATAGTTCTTACAGCAGGTAGACTTAGAACTTTTGAATCATGAATCTAAATGAATTTCAGAAAGCAAGCATTCTCCTGGAGAGATTCATTTATATTTGACAACAAAGCTAGAAATTAATAACAAAAGAGTGTTTTTGAAAATTTGTTCTACCACCTATAAAGAAGGCATCCCAATGCTTTCCTAAGTAACTTTTAGGCCAGAGGGGAAATCAAAGCCACTGTTATAGAATATTTATAAAGTAATGACATTTACAGTATTGCAATATGGGTGGCATGCAAAGCTATCTTTAGAAGAAAATTTATTACCTTAAAATTTGATTACTAAATAAGAAAAAAAATGTTATTTGGAAGTTGTTGCTGTTAGTGACTTCTCAGTGTTCCCTTAGCTATAAGGGAATTGTTAAAATTATTAAATTCTTAAAATGATTGAGTACTTACCTGCCCTGGTGAGTCGAGGCATAGTATAGCTACTCAGAAGTGACAACTGCTTTTATTATCAGTATTATTATCTAAAGAAAGTAAGAGAAGGAATGAACACAGATGAATACAAAGATAAGTTAAAAATAAAAGAACAAGGGATTTGATACACTTTAGCTTCTTTGGGGGAAACAAAATGATGTAGATGACTCTCAAGTGAGGTAGAGATAAAGAAGAAGTTGGGTTTGTGGTCCATGCCCATGACCCCCACACCGGGGAGGTGGAGGGAGGTCCTCTTTAGCCACAGAGTCAGGAGCCAGCCTGGACTACTACAGAAGACCCTGTCTGAAGCCCCCCGGTACATAAAAAAAGAAAATAAAAACTTAGAATCTATAGATAGGTAAAAGCACCAAGCATGTATGTATAGATGATAAAAAGAGAAAATACAAATATACAAAATTACGTATAAAATATATAATGACAGGTGTGACAATTAAATATTAATAGTTAACTCATGCTATTAAATTGAAAATGCTGTTAGAAACAGATGCCATTCTAGAGAAAGAAAACATTACCAAATTTAACTCAAGATGAGGCAAAAACCCAGATATACCAATAATGATGGAATAAATTGGAAAAATTGTCAAAGAATTCTATTTCCAAATGTTTCTAGATCTCAAGCCAGGCGTGGTGGCACACACCTTTAATCCCAGAACTTGGGGGCCAGAGGTAGGATGTACATTCAAGGCTCCCTGAGACTAAATAATGAATTCTAGGTCAGCCTGGGCTAGAGCGAGACCCTACCTAGAAAAAACCACCACCACCAACAACAAAAAACTCCAAAAAGCAACAATACAAATGTTTTTAGGTCTAAATGTTTTTTTGGTGGGTAGATATTCTAAACTTAGGGAAGAGATTTGTTGTTCAAACTGTTCAGGAGAACAGAGAAACTGTGGAGTGCATATCTCAGTTAACTTGATAATGCTCAGAAGATCCTCATTTTTAAAAATCAGGCAATGGGGATGGAGAGATGGCTTAGCAGTTAAGGCACTTGTCTACAAAGCCTAATGACCCAGGTTTGATTCCCCAGTACCCGTATAAGCCAGATGCACAGGGTGGCACATGCATCTGGAGTTTTGCAATGGCTAGAGGCCCTGGCATGCCCATTCTCTCCCCTCTCTCTCTCTCTCTCTCTCTCTCTCTCTCTCTCTCTCTCTCTCTCTCTCTCTCTCTGTATGCCTTGTTCTCAAATAAATAAACAAAAAAATTATATATTTTTTATTTTTATTTATTTATTTGAGAGTGACAGGCAGAGAGAGAAAGAAGCAGATAGAGAGAGAGAGAGAGAATGGGCACGCCAGGGCTTCCAGCCACTGCAAACGAACTCCAGACGTGTGCGCCCCCTTGTGCATCTGGCTAACATGGGTCCTGGGGAATCGAGCCTTGAACTGGGGTCCTCAGGCTTCACAGGCAAGCGCTTAACCACTAAGCCATCTCTCCAGCCCAAAAATAATTAATTTTTAAATCAGGCAATGACATGCAAATTGAAAGAAAGGAAAAAAATACAATAGGGGCCAGTATTTCTTATGAAGACAGAAGAACATCTTAAACAAAATATCAGTCATAGATGTTCAAATCCAGTGCCCTATTAAAAATCATTTAGTATAGGCAATAAAGAGTTATTTTAGAAATGCAAGGATGGTTAGTATGAGGAAATACAGTGTTCATTCAAGGCTTGTTTAATCAATATTTAATGTGTCCAGTGTTATATAATACTTGGAATACTGTGAGGAATAAGTTCTTATCTTGTGACTTCTCCATAGGAAACAGTCAGTACATTTTAGATCTTATTCTTTCTTATTTTTCCTCCCTCCTGTTTTTTGCAATACTATGGATTTAGCCCCACTGTTTGTGTATGCTAGGCATGCTGTGCTCCTGAGCCACACCTCCAGCCCTTGCTTAAATATTATTTCTCTTCTTAGTCTTAGTCATCTTCCTGTGGACATGGGTCTTTATGGACTACTGAGAGTGACTAGAATGTCTGGAAGAGCTGCAAGCAGTTCAAAGGCGTGCGTGTGAGATGTGTGTCTCAATGTGTGTAGCAGTGAGGGATTGTGTTAGAGAGGCTGGGGAAAGTGATCATGTATGAAGCTGAAAAGCTTGGATTTTGTCATAAGAGTAGCTACAGAAGTTAGAGGTCATAATCACATTTGCAGAGTGATGGCTAGCACAGCTCTGAGGGGAACTAAACCAGGGTGGCCTGTACTGAGAATAGAGAAACGTGGGTGGAAAGTTCCAAACACCTGGGCAAAACTGACATTAAGAATGACAGTCAGAATGCCAACAAATGGAAGAGGGGCTTACTGTTGGTGAAATGCAAATAGTGGTATGATTTCAAAATGACTTAAATATATATAAGACCTTAAAAAGACAAATAAATGGGCTGGAGAGATGGCTTAGCTGCCTGTGAAGCCTGAGGACTCCAGTTCAAGGCTCTATTCCCCAGGACCCACGTTAGCCAGATGCACAAGGGGGCGCACGTGTCTGGAGTTCGTTTGCAGTGGCTGGAAGCCCTGGCGGGCTCATTCTCTCTCTCTGCCTCTTTCTCTCTCTGCCTGTCACTCTAAAATAAATAAATGAAAAAAAAAAAAGACAAATAAATATTCTCTGTAGCATGGGTAATAAGTTGCAGAACAGAGAAATGAATTAAGAACACAGGAATGTATAAAGAAAATAATTAGAATGATAAGAATAAAAAATAGCCGGGCATGGTGGTGCACGCCTTTAATCCCAGCACTCGGGAGGCAGAGGTAGGAGGATTGCCATGAGTTCAAGGCCACCCTGAGATGACAGTTAATTCCAGGTCAGCCTGGACCAGAGTGAGACCCTACCTCGAAAAACCAAAAAAAAAAAAAAGGATAAAAAATAGTTGTTGAAATAAATAATACATAGGAGAAAATCTGGTCTGTTCAAAGAGTGAATTAGAAGATAGTTCCAAGGAATTCATCCAGAACAAGAACAAATAAAGAGATTAAGCATAAGAAAGAGAAGATAAGATATGTTGATAATAGATGAGGTGGCCATTAGCATTTATCTCAAAGGCACCCAGAAGGAAAGAACAAAGAGATGAGTGAATAATGAGCTGAGAATATTTGAAAATCAAGCAACACTCACAACGTGCTGTGAATCATGATTTTAAGGCAAAAAAATATGATTGTAGACATGTTGAAGTAAAATATCAAAAGTCAAAGATTAAAAAGGTTTCAAGCCATCTGAAGATAAAAGATAACCTGTGAGGTAATGAAAACAAAGCTGACAGCAGACTTTCTCTGGGTTATAATAGTTGTTGGAAGATACTGGGCCAGTATTTTTAGAGCGTTACAATCAATCAAGCCAGCCAGCCAGCGAACATGCAATAAATATTTTTTTTTTGCAATAAATACTTTTAATTTAAAATTATATACCCAGAAACACTATCAGCAAAATAAAGCAAACTGTTCAAAAACACAAGGACAGAGTGCCTCTTGAGGTCTCCCTGAAAGAATTACTAAAGGGTGTATTTCAGCCAGAAGAGAGCCCAGAAGAAAAGATGATGCATTAGGGCTGGAGAGATAAATCAGTGGTTAAGGCACTTGCCTGCAAGCAGAGAGAGAGAGAGAGAGAGAGAGAGAGAGAATATGAATGATAGTGGGCACCCTAGGGTCTCCAGCCACTGCAAACCAACTCCAGATGTGTGCTCCACTTTGCACATCTGGCTTATGTGGGTCCTGGGAATCGAGCCAGGATCTTTTGGCTTTGCAGTCAAATGCTTTAACCGCTAAGCCATCTTAACAGCCCTAATTGTTTTTTGTTTGTTTGTTTATTTTTCGAGGTAGGGTCTCACTCTAGCCCAGGCTGACCTAGGATTCACTATGGAGTCACAGGGTGGCCTCAAACTCATGGTGATCCTCCTACCTCTGCCTTTTGAGTGCTGGGATTAAAGGAGATACACCACCATGCCCGGCTCCTAAAATTTTTTTTTTTTTTTTGGTTTTTCGAGGTAGGGTCTCACTCTGGCTCAGGCTGACCTGGAATTCGCCATGGAGTCTCAGGGTGGCTTCGAACTCTCGGTGATCCTCCTACCTCTGCCTCCCGAGTGCTGGGATTAAAGGCGTGCGCCACCACGCCCGGCTTTTATTGTATCTTTTAAAAAATATTTTAGGCCGGGCGTGGTGGCGCACGCCTTTAATCCCAGCACTCGGGAGGCAGAGGTAGGAGGATCGCCGAGAGTTCGAGGCCACCCTGAGAATACATAGTATACATAGTGAATTCCAGGTCAGCCTGAGCTAGAGTGAGGCCCTACCTTAGAAACCCCCCCCCCAAAAAAAAAGATACAATAAAAACATAACAAGAAATAGTTAAGTGATATTAACAAATGTAATTATTAAGTGGGAAAAAGAAGTAATTTGTAGCATATTTAAAAGGAAGATTGAACTACATCTGAAACAAGTAGTAAGGGTGCTGGAAAGGGAAGAAATGGGTAGATAAAACAGGCTGGGCATGGTGTTGCACACCTTTAATCCCAGCACTTGGGAGGCAGAGGTAGGAGGATCGGCCACCCTGAGACTCCATAGTGAATCCCAGGTCAACCTGGGCCAGAGTGAGACCCTACCTTGAAAAGCAAACAAACAAACAAACAAACAAACAAACAAAAAAATAGAGATAGATAATAACTGTAGAGAATACTGGGAAAATCAACACATTTATTATAAAATTTAGAAATAATTTACACCCTACAAATAAATGGAAACAAAATAATAAAACCAAATCAAACAAGAATTATAAATGTCTACAACTTTACTCAGTTGAATGCTGCAAAGGAAAGGAAAAAGAGGAAGAAAACCCCCCATAAGGAAGAGAAAATATAAAATGATAAATTCAAGGTAATTTGTTTTGGGGGAGGTGAGGGTTTTGAGATAGGACCTCGCTTTAGCCCAGGCTGACCTGGAATGTGCTGCATAGTCCCAGACTGCCTTTGAACTCCTGGCACTTCTCCTGACTTAGCCTCCCCAGTGCTGGGATTAAAGGCGTGCACTATCACACACGGCTAATTCAAGAGAATTTCAAATGTTAATAGTTTTAATAAATATAAATAGGTTAAATTAACTACTAGAATATTAGCTATTAGATTGAATTAAAAATCCAGCCATATTCTCATAAGAAACACAATTAAGGAAAAGTGACATGGAAGAATTTAAATTGTTTTGTTTATTTTTATTTATTTATTTAAGAGTGACAGAGGAAGGAGGGAGAGGGAGAGAATGGGCACACCAGGGCCTCCAGCCACTGCAAATGAACTCCAGATGTGTGTGCCCCCTTATGCATCTGGCTAACATGGGTCCTGGGGAATCGAGCAGATCATTGTGAGTGCAAGGCCAGCATGAGGCTACAGAGTGAGTTCCAGGTCAGCTTGGGCTAGAGTGAAACCCTGCCTCAACTTCTCCTCCAGACCCTAAAAAACACAAATATAAACCGGACTTCGTACTAAGTTAACAAGATAAAAATGATGTCATATAGATTATATTTCTTGTATATGACAGTTATAAATCAACAATTAAAATACTCAAAGAAAAGTTTTTGTATTTGGAAAATTTTTTAAAAGACCCTTTAAAATAACTCGTGGGCTAAAGAGGAAATCACAAGGGAACTGACAAAATATTTAAAACAAATGTCAATAAAAATGCTACCTATCAAAGTGGTGTGTGGGATGCAGTTAAAATGGTATTTATATAGAGATGCACTTGAGAAAAAGAAGAAAAATGAAATGAGTAAGCTTTCAGGCCAGGAAGTTTGACAAAAAAAAAAAAAAATAGTAGAAAAAAACCTATCTCTTTGAGAAGACTAATACAATAGACCAACCTCTAGGGAAGACTGATTAAGGAAAACAGAAAAGATACAAATAGGAGCTAAGGAATAGCTCAGTGCTAGAGGACTAGCCTAGCGTATGTGAAGTCCTGGGCTTCATCCTAGCACTGCGAAACAACACCCCCTGCAAACAGATAATAATATATCAATGAAGGAGGGACGTAGCTACTAAGAGAGATGATGTCCCAAGAGGTTATAAAAAAAACAGTTTTATATACATGTGATAGATACTTTGATAGAAAAATTTAAATTGCTAAAACTGACTCAGTGAAGCATAGAAAAACCTAAACATTTGCCACAAAGAATGTTAAGAGGCTTTCTATAAAGGACAGCTGGCTTAGAGACATCACACACGAATTTTAGCAAACCTTTAAGGAACAGGGGGGGGAAAAAATCCTTGCATCAAACAAACCATTTCCGAGGATGAAAAGTTATCCTGTGATTTTGCTTGGCAGGAATAACACCTTGTTATCAAAATCTGGCAAGGAAAGTACATAAAAAAAAGAAAGGAAAAAGTAGGCCAGTGTAGCTTTTGAACATAGATATGAAAATCTAAATAAACAATTAACCAATTAAATTTAGCATGAAATTAAAAATCATATATCATAAGCCCATGGAGCTTTACCCTGGAATGAAAACATGGCTTAACAGAGATGTAATCCAAAGGCTAACAGATTAAAAACCATATGATTATCTCAGCAGATGCAGAAAAGCAGTCAGTAAAATTCAGCACTTTCATAATGTGTTAATGAGTCAGGGGAACAGGCTAAATTTAGAGTCTTATGTTGAGTCCCTTCCTAAAGCAGATCCCATCTCATTTATATTTTGAGTAAATCCAGATTTTCAAATATTAGATTATCTTTCATATAGATTCATTTGCATGTCAAAATCTAAATATATCCAGAAGGTAGGCCCAGTTTCTTTGGGAGAGTGTGTGTTTACACGCACAGAGAGAAAAGAGAGAGAGAGAAGGAAGAGAAGAGGAGACAGACAGAGCAAATGGGCATGCCAGAGTCCCAGCCACTACAAATGAATTCTAGATGCATGTATCACTTTATGCAACTGGTTTTATGTGGGTACTGGGAAATCAAACCAGAGTCGTTAGTTTTTTCAGGCAAGCACCTTAACCACTGAGCCATATCTTTGGCTCAAACAAGTATTTCTTTTTCAGTTTTATTTACGTGTGTGTGTGTGTGTGTGTGTGTGTGTGTGTGTGTGTGTGTGTCGGGGAAAGGAGAGAATGAACACACGAGGGCCTCTAGCCACACTGCAAATGAACTCCAGATGTATGCACCACCTAGGGGGAAATTGAACCAGGTCCTTGGGCTTTTCAGGCAAGTGCCTTAAGTGTTGAGCTATCTCTCTAGCTCCTTAACAACTTTTTTTATTGACAGGCTTCATTATATAAATATATATATACTGATCATAACCTCCCACTATCTTCTTTTGTCTCCCCTCTTATAGCTCCCCACCACTGAACTCTTTTTTCTTTCTTCCTTCCCTTCCTCCCTTCCTCCTTTCTTTCCTTCCTCCCTCTCTCCCTCCCTACCTCTCTCCCTCCTTTCCTTCCTTCCTTCCTTCCTTCCCTCCCTTCCTCTCTCCCTTCCTCTCTCTCTCCCTCCCTCCCTCCCTGCCTTCCTTCTTTCCTTGCAGGAAGAGAGAGGGAGATGAGCACATGAACATGGACACTTCAGAGCCTCTAGCCATTGCAGACAAACTCGCTGCATGTGCCACTTTATGCATTTGTTTTTACATGGGCACTGGGAAATTGAACCCATATCAGCAGGCTTTGCAAGAAAGTGCCTCTAGGGCGTGGTGGCGCACGCCTTTAATCCCAGCACTCGGGAGGCAGAGATAGGAGGATCGCTGTGAGTTCGAGGCCACCCTGAGACTCCATAGTGAATTCCAGGTCAGCCTGGGCTAGAGTGAGACCCTACCTCAGAAAACAAACAAAAAAACAACAACAACAAAAAAAAAAAAAAGAAAGAAACAAAGTGCCGTAACCACTGAGTCATCTCCACATTTCCAGCCTTCTTTTTATTTTTCATTTTTTCTCTCTTTCTTTTTTTTGAGACAGGCTCTCACTATAGCCCAGGTTGACTTGGAACTCACTTTGTAGCTCTAGGCTGGCCTTGAATGCATGGTGATCCTCAGCCTCCTGAGTGTTGGGACTAAAGGCATGCACCATCATACCTGACTTGAATCCCTTCTTCTTTCTAAATTGTCCTCTTCGATTTTGCTGTCATCAGTTTTTTCCCCTTCATATTCTGTAGGTCTTGTGTAGGTAGTGTCAGTCACTTTGAGGTCATGGATGCTATGACCAGTTAATGTGTGGGAGATAGCATTCCAAAGTTCTTCCTCCCTTCCTTTGGCTTTTACATTCTTTCTATCACCTCTTTTGCAATGGTCCCTGAGGAGAGAGGTGATAGAGATGTCTCACTCTGTGATGAACACTTCACTGTCACTTCTCAGCACTTGGATGAGTTTTGAATGTCTCCAGTGGTCACTTTTATCTGAAAAGAGAAGCTTCTGTGACCAAAAGTGAGAGTAGCGTTAATATATGGCTTAAACATATATTTAGAGGGAAATTTGGTGAGAGTTATATAGTCACTTAATCAAACAACAGTAGTAGCTTCTACCCAGGGCCTATAATTTCACCAGCTATAGGCTTTTGACTAGGTTTTCAGTACCAGATATGAATTCCCACCTGTGGAATGGGCCTCAGATTCATTCAACATACCAATGGCAGATATCTTTAAGTACCCAGCATTCCTGGGTTACGTAGGAAGGATTTTCCCACCAGGAGTGTGGTGCCCCACACATGGGCTGGGTGAAAGGAGTCATATCTGTCTCCATGAAGACCAGAGGGAGGGATTCTGCTTGATGTGACCCCAGACATCTTCCCCACTGACTTTTCTTTTGTGTGGGTGGCTTGTCTCACCTCATTCCCATGTGCAGGTCTAAAATGAAGACTGTGCATGAACGAATCCCCTTGGCTGGACTGAGCAAGTTGCCCAGTGTACCTCAGATTGCAAAGGTAAAAACCAATTTTGAGGGAAGACAGTGTCTTCTATCAACCCAGTCCTGGCTCTAGCCTTGGGCTGCAGGCTCTCCCCCTGGGGGCTAGGAGGTTACTTATAGATGGGGCTGGTGATGCTGAGATGAACTTCCAAGCTAGGCACAGTTATGGAGGAAGGACATTCATTTGAAGCTTACAGATCTGGGGGCAGTTCCGTCATGGTAGAAGAAGCCGGCTTGCTTTCACCGGTCCAAGCAGAGAGAGAAAAGGCACAGCCACACACACCAGCACCACCACAAAGCAAGCCAGCACACTCAGGAGCTCCGGGCAGAGCTCAAGCACTCTGCGCATCTTTAGACTGGGATTCCAAATCCACCCCACACCCTAGGGCTGGACCGTAGGATCCACACAGTGACAACCTCCTCCAGCCAGGTGGCCGCAGGTCTGAATTACATACTTTAATAAAATCCTCAATGTATTGGGGAACCATCCGTTCAAACAACCACGGGGCTGTTGGCAGCTGTGTCTGCCTTCCATATCCGCCCGTCCCCTGCTTGTCTTCGCTACTGAGGCTGTGTGGGAAATGGTGCAGTCCACGCCCTCTGCCCAGTAGTTCAGGAGAAGAGAAGTGGACAGACAGGGCTGGCCATGGTGAGTGCTGGTCCTTCAGAGGAGGAGAGGAGGGTGGTCAGAGAGGCTTTAATAGCTGGGGAGGGTCTTGAGCTGGGCTCGTGCATGGTCCAGGCCTAACTCTGCTGTGACTAAGGGACTGTCATTTGGTAGAGGGGCCCATGTCACCACATGTAACCAGGGCTTACATGGCATCGGAAACTGAGTTGGCTAATTGGGGCCAGGAGGATGTTTGACTGGGTTGAGTTGGACTCTCAACTCTGGAAACAGGAATGGTGGCAGAACTATTCCACATACCTTTTGTGGGAGCTTGGGGTGATGGTCTTGTGATATTCCAGTCAAAATGACGTGTCTGAGACTTCATCTTGTTCCTCCTGTCACTTTGTCAGGAAACCACTGAAATCTAGTTGGCTGGCCTGGCGAGCAGTGGCGTCCGAGTGTGAGCCCGGCCTCACGATTTTGCATGCCTTGCCTTCTGTGCCATTTTCTCTCTGTGGGCAGAGGAGCCTGTGTTTGCCCTGTGAGGTGGTCCCTGACTCTGTCCTCTCTCTCCTCAGGCTTTCTGTGATGATGCTGTGGGGCTCAAATTCAACCCTGTCCTGTTCCCCAAGGTGAGACCCTTTCTGTGCTGGCAGCGTGTTATCCAGGGCTCTGCAGCTTGGCATGGATACCTCTGGCTCTGCAGGGAGTTTGCTGTAACATGGGGTCTCTGTGAGGCCTCCATAATAAACCTCCATATTTCCCTCTCTTCTTGCCCACCCTTCCACAAACTGGTCTCTTAGGAACCACCACCCAGCTATGCCTGGGTTTCCAGCCCAGCCTGCTGTGAAAATGACAGAAAGCAGCAGCTTTGTAGCATTTCCACCTCACCCCAGCCTACCTGCCAGAGGCCAGTGTGGAGGCGTTGGAGGTACAGAGCGCAGCTCAAGCCTCTTTTCCCGGTGAAGCTCTGAGGCCTCCCAAGCCCCTGCTGTTGTAGTTAATCAAGTGGCTGGCTTTCTGATATTCGTCCTCTTATGATTGGCCTAGTCATGACCCCAGTTATGGTGTGGGGATGTGAACAAAACAAGACAGTACACCCAGTCAAGTGCAATTACGGAACAGCAGGACCTAAATCATCCACAGTGAAGAACTGCTTGAACTTGGCCACAGGAGAGGAGCCTGCGCACCGCCTGCTTCTTTTTTTTTTTAATTTTTTTTTGTTGTTTATTTTTATGTATTTATTTGATAGCGACAGACAGAGAGAGAAAGAAGCAAAGAGAGAGAGAATGGGCACTTCAGGGCCTTCAGCCACTGCAAAACTCCAGATGCGTGTGCCCCTGGCTAATGTGGGTCCTGGGGAATTGAGCCTCGAACTGGGATCCTTAGGCTTCACAGGCAAGCACTTAACTGCTAAGCCATCTCTCCAGCCCCCGCCTGCTTCTTCATGAGCCAGCGGGGCTCAGGGGACAACATGGGAGCAGAGCTGTGCTTCCGCCCGTGCGCTGCTTCCACTGTGGCTGGTACTGTCTGCCCCAGCTGAGGCTTTCTGGAGCCACCTATGCTACTTGCTGAGTCCCAGCTGGTCCAGGAACCATAAGTTGAGATCTCTGGTGGAGAAGAAAGATCCACACCCTTCTGGGGCACCCAGAACCTGCTGGAACACATGCCTTAAATATCCATGCCAGGGCTGGGACTGCTAGAAGCATTTTTTGGTAGTGAGGAGATGGCTCAGTTGGTGACGTTCTGCCACACAAGCATGAGGACCTGAATTTGGATCCCCAGCACCCACATAAAGGCCAAGTGTGTTGGTGTGCACCTGTAATCTCACCTTAGGGAGGCAGAGATGGAATCCCTGGGGTTTGCTGGATAGGTTGCTGGGTAGGATCAGTGAGGTCTGGGTTCAGTGAGAGAACTTGTCTCAAAAAATAAGGCAGAAAGCCAGGCATGGTGGTGCACGCCTTTAATCCTAGTGCTCAGGAGGCAGAGGAGGAGAATCACCGTGAGTTCAAGGCCACCCTGAGATGACATAATGAATTCCAGGTCAGCCTGAGCTAGAGTGAAACCCTACCTTGAAAAAAAAAATAAGGTAGAGGGCTGGAGAGATGGCTTAGCGGTTAAGCACTTGCCTGTGAAGCCTAAGGACTGGTTTGAGGCTTGATTCCCCAGGACCCACGTTAGCCAGATGCACAAGGGGGCGCACACGTCTGGAGTTCGTTTGCAGTGGTTGGAGGCCCTGGCACGCCCATTCTCTCTCACTCTCTCTCTCTGACTCTTTTTTTTTTTTTCTCTGTCTGACTCTCTCTCAGTCTGTTGCTCTCAAATAAATAATTTTTTAAAAAAATGAACAAAAAATAAGGTGGAGGTCTGGAGAGATGACTTAGTGGTTATGGCACTTGCCTGCAAAGCCAAAGGACTCAGGTTCAATTCCACATAAGCCAGATGCACAAGTTGGTGCATGCATCTGGAGTTCATTTGCAGTGGCTGAAGGTTCTGGCATGCCCATTCTCTCTTTCTCCCTCTCTCTTTGCCTCTTTCTTTTTCTCTTTCAAATAAATAAAAAAAAAAAATAAGGTAGAGGCCTGGAGAGATGGCTTAGTGGTTATGGCACTTGCCTGCAAAGCCAAAGGACCCAGGTTTGATTCCCCAGTGCCTTTGTAAAGCCAAATGCACAAGGTGGGGTGGTGCATACATCTGGAGTTCTTTTGCAGTGGCAAGAGGCCCTGTCATGCCCATTCTCTCTTAGATAAAATTAATAAAATATTTTTTAAAAAAACTAAGGAGAAAAAAACTGGGGAGAGCACCCAGGATCCCCCTCTGTGTGTACACACTACACACATACACGTGCCCACATGCATACAAACACTCATGCACACACACACATTTTCAAGAGAAGAAATCAGAAAGGGTTTAACTGGGCATGGCTGCACATACTTGTAACTCCAGCCCTGAAGGGGGATGAAGACAGGTGAACTTTTGAGGCTCTCTGGTTAGCCAGTCTAACCAAAAATAGCAAGCTCTATGTTCAGTGAGAGGCTCTGGGAAATAAGGCAGAAGAGTGGTAGAGGAATGTATCCAGGATTGTCTTCTGGCTTTTGCATGCATGTGAACAGGGCACATGCATACACACACGTGCATGCGTACACACACACTCCCACAGAGAAGCATTTGTTTATCCATCTGAGGTTTCTGAGCTAGTGGCAGAGTTCTTGGCTGCACAGTGCTTTTCTCCCAGATGCCTCTCTCTAGCCATTTCAGCATCTGCAGACACTTAGTGGTAATATCCTACACTCCAGCAAATGTTTTCTGTTGCTCAGACTGACCTCCATTTGCAATTAAAGCTGAATTAGTAAAGCTTAACCACACTTAAAATCCCATCATAAAGGCTTAACTGAACCACAGGTTTGGCAATTTTTGTTGTCAAATCATATTAACCACGTGAACCCAGTGGTGCCCACGGACAAGGCTCTGTTTTCCTTGGAGAGTTCTGGCCAGGTGAAGAGCAGCTGTGTGTTTATGTCTGTGCTTAAAGGCCAAAGGACATCTGGTTGGGATGTGAAAGTGGCTGGGTGTGAGTGTGTGTATTCTTAAATATGTAGCATTTAGAAGTATGTGTGTGTGTTCTTAAATGTGCAGCATTTAGAAGGTTCCTTGGAAGGTCTCTGGTGCCTTTCCCTGGCAGGGCAGCCTTTCCTTCCCTTTGACTCACCTCAGGCAGCCATGGAGGACAGCTCCCAGGGCCTGGCAGCAAGGCTGTCACTGGGGAAGCCGAGAAGCTTCTGTTTTCTCAGGCAGCTGAGACCCTCACGAGGTAAAGAGTACCACACATTACAGCCAGTAGGCCACACCTGGCTTGCTCTTATGGCGTAACACATGGGCCAGTTCCTACTTCATATTGTAGAGGGTACCCCAGTAGCAACCAGTCTTCTCTTTCCCAGTAAAGCTTCCCTGTTCTGATCTTTCTGGAGATATCCACAGATGATGATGATGATGATGATGAAGAAGAAAAAGGGGGAGGAGGAGGAAGGGGAAAGATGAGGAAGAGGAGGAGAAGTTAGCTACCCCATGCTCACCACTTTGTATGTCTGATCTCACTGGATCTTCATTAACTCCACATCTCCATTTAACAGAGGAGGAAATTGAAATCCAAAGATGTTAACTGCCTCACTCAAAGCTCAAAACATCAGATTTGGAATTGGCGTTTAGTGTTTCTGACCACAGACATTGGTTCTGTGAGGCAAATTGGAAAACTTAGATAGGATCGATGGCCAGGTGTTTTTTTTTTTTTTTGGTCTTTACTCTTTGCATGTCTTATTAGGGTGTGTTCATTTTATGGATAAAGGGATTGAAGTCTGGGCAGGAGCAGTGGCTGGGCATGGCACTCTGAGATGCATCTGTTTGTCCATCTGTAGTGGCTGAGCTGCTGGCAGAGCCCTTAACTCACTCACAATTACATTGCTGAAGGTGGATTAGAACTAGAGTCATCCTTGCTGGTCACTCTGGAGGATCTGGCTTTACTTTTTATACCATGGATAAAATACTAGGGTAAAGGCAGTCCTCTTAGTGCCATGGAATTGCTTCTGTGCCCCAGCTGTGGCTGGCACCTCTGGATAGGCACAAAATGGATGAAGCAGAGGTTTGACTGCTGCCAGGGAAGACCAGGTGTTGAGCTCTAGTTTGTGCCTTGAGCTGCACCCTGACACCTGTGTATTTTCTCTCTTCCTCCATCTGTGTGGATGTCTCTGTGAGGGCACAGTGTTTGCCAAAATGGGTTCTTCTCTTTCTGTTTGCTTTTTCACTTGCTTCCAAATTAACAATAATCTTGATTTTCCCCCCTTTCCACATTTCCAGGCCTCCCAAATGATTGTGTCTTATGATGAGCATGATGTCAACAACACATTCAAGTTTGGAGTCATTTATCAAAAGGCCAGGCAGGTAAGCACCACTAATCCACACTGCGCCTTCTAGCCTCTGGTTTCTCATTTTGGAGTCACAGGAGCTCTGAACGAACTTTTTAAATGTTATGAATACGACTGTCACATTTGTGTGTGGAGTATGTGTGTATTCACGGTGTGTATGCATGTGTGTGTCCCGCGTGCTCATGTGCGGAGGCCAGGGGAAAAGATGTCAAGTGTTCTCGATTACTCTTCCACCACAGCCCCCTGAGACAGCCTCCCTGGACCTGGAGCTCTCCGTCTTTTGGTTAGGCTGTCTGACCAGAGAATCCCAATGATCCTCCTTTTTCTGCCCCCCTCAGCTGTAGAGTTACCAGGATGCATGGCCATGCCTAACTTTTGATTTTAATGTGGGTGCTGGGATTGAACTCAGGTCCTCATGCTGTGCAGCAAGTGCTCTTGCGCACTGAGACATCTCCCCAGCCCCACACAACTGTCAGATTCAAAGCTTGAATTGGATTGGAGGTGGCCAGATCTTCAAGAGTAGCTTTTCATGTAGTAAACTAATTCTTCCTGGATACCTCAGCTCCCATCAGAAAATCAAACAAGGTAGAGGGAATGGATTAGCATAAGATACTTCTCCCTTGGATCCCATTGACATCATGCTGGTACATTGAGACTAGACACGATGTAACTATTTATACCATGGAAATAGGCAAAGACACCAGGTTCTCTTTCCTCATTTGGAAGCGAGTGCCTCTAACCGCTGAATCTCTCCAGCCCATCTTTCTTCTTTGGAAAGCCAATTATTACAGCCAGTTAAAGAATTCACCAGCACATGACTGCTACCTTCTGCCTCTCGTAGCACTCACTTGCTTCTTTGGAGTTAGTTGGCCAAAGTGGTGTTTTCAAAAGTATGATTCCTTGAAGCTGGAGTCTGGTGAAGTATTCTATCTGCACCAACAGGGCCGGGGTGTTTGCTGTGGAGAAATATTCTAAAGGCTTTAAGAATCCTCTAGGTGAAGAAGTGCTTCTACCTTGTTGAACTCAGTGTTTTGTATATTTATATGACCACAAACAGCCCATCTTTCCTATCTGTTTCCACAATGAACTTTTTTAGTATCCTATGCAGAATGGTCAGCTGAAAGAACTACACATTTGTTTTTCTTTGTATTATCCAGGAGCCTACCATGATATACATACATATATACATACATGTGTGTGTGGGCACACATACACACAGATACATATGTCTGTTTCCAGTATACATGCATAGTCAATTATGTGAATTAATGAGTCAGTGAAAACCTTGTCCCTGCTAACAGAAGGCCATTGTGTATATCATCTGTGGGCTTTTGCATCACCATCTTTGTTGGCTAGATGACAGTTGATTTCCTTGTCTGAAGGTATTAGACCACACAAGACATGCATTTACTTAAAAACACTAATTATGTGAAGAGTTTAGGATATGAAAGGCCAACACTGAGGCATCTTATAATTCAAGGGAGATTATTCAGCAGCCACTCTAATTATTTTCACATATTGCATTTTTATTTCATACAGCTCAGCTAATATAACCCCTATAATTAAAGTTCTTTGCTGGAGAAATTTACCCAAACAGATCTTATAAGGTGATTACAATCCAAATGTTCCAGCAAAATTGTAATTACTGAGCATTAGCCATCCACTTCTGAGAAGGAGCCTATGTGTGGTTTGTGTACCTGATGCTGTGGGGGGCGGACGACAGGAAGACAAAATTCTTATTTTAAAAAATACTAGGCAGATTGTTGTTTTGCAAACCTACAGCTGGGGGACATTTAATATGAACATTCGTTGCATAAAATTCCTATGCTGGTCTTTGGATATAAATAAATCTCACCTACCTCTCCTGTTTGTCATGTACTGTGCTAAGCACTGGGGTGACACAGTGATGACTAAGACCTCCTCCCTGAGTGCACGGTCAAGCTCAAGGCCAGTATAAAGACACTGATAATGATAGTAACCAAGCGGGGCGTGACTCCTGGAAGAGTGGTGCCTGCCCCAGAACACACACTGCGCTGTTGTCCTACTGGAGCCATAGATTGTACTCTCCCACGCTCAGGCTGCATGGCTTAGGGCAAACAGGATGCCAGGCTAGAGTGACAAGGCCTTCATGGCATGCTAACAGTCAGAGATCAGCAAACTTTCCTGTAAAGGGCCAGGTAGTAGTAGAGTGTTCAGACTTCACGGGCCATGAGGTCTCTGTCCCAACCACTCCACTGCCTCCGTAGTGTAAAGGCAGCCATAGACAATTTGTAATGGATGGACCTGGCTGTGTTCCAATAAAACTTTATTTAGGAAAACAGGAAGCGGGTCAGACTTGGTCCTCTGGCCAGAGTTAGCTGGCTCCTAAATGTTTCCTAAATATCAAACAATCACAGACTGTACACAGAATCTATATTACATCTTATTCTGTCATAGGCCATTGTTATAATTTTTGTCACACTTACACTCTAAAGTATTTTCTTTTTTTTTTTCCCTGTGTATCCCATGTGTGCATGTGCGTATGTGTGTGTCCTTTTTAAATGTGTCTTTTGCACATGTGAAAGTCAGAGGAGAATGCTGTGTGTCTTTTTTTTCTCGAGTTAGTCTCTTCCTGAACCTGAAGCCTCTGTTTCTGGTCAGACTGATCAGCAAGCCCAGTGATTGTCTGGTCTCTGCTCCCCGTAGGACTGGGGCTACATGTGTGTGTAGACATGCCTAGCTTTTTAATGGCTGCTGGGAATCAAACAGAGTAAGACAGGCCCTCACAGGTCTTGTGCTTGTGTAGCAAGCACCCTCATCCATGCACCATCTCCCCGGCCCCTAAGTATTTTTCTTTTGTATGTCTGTGTGTTCATGAGTGTGTGCCAGTGTACACACTACACATGTAAGGTAAGAGGACAATTTCCCCAGTTCGTCCTTGCCTTTCCATCTCATTTGAGGCAGGGTTTTCTCTCTTTGGATCTTGTTAGCTCCTCTGTTGTTCTTTGCTGAGCTCCTGTGAGGTTTTGGGAAATTCTGCTCTGGCCCTCATCTTGCCCTCAATATGCTAGGGTTACAGAAGCCCACCATGGCTTCAGGCTCTCCACATAGAGCCTGAGGGCTGAAGTTGGGTACTCAGGCTTGAGTGGTGAGCACTCTGTCTACTGTGCCACCTCCCAGCCAAACATTTTCTTTCTTTCATTTTTCTCTTTAATTGTATGTATGTATGTATGAATGATGTATTTGCAAGGGGAAAGAGAGAAAAGAACATGGGTATGCCAGGGCATCTAGCCACTGCAAATGAACTCCAGATGCATGCACCACCATGCATCTGGCTTTATGTGGGCACTGGGGAATCAAACCCAGGTCATTAGGCTTTGTAGGCAAGCACCTTAACCACTGAGAAATCTCTTTATTTCCCCCCTTTATTTTATTTTCAATTTTTAAAAGATTTTATTTGAAAGAGGGAGAAAGGCAGATAGAATGGATACACCAGGGCCTCTATTCAATGCAAACGAACTCCAGACACATGTGCCACCTTGTGCATCTGGCTTACGTGGGTACTGGGAAATTGAACTTGGGTCCTTAAGCTTTGCAGGCAAGCACCTTAACTGCTGAGCCATCTCTTTAGCCCATCTTCCACCTTTTAAAAAGTATTTTCTTAATACAGTATTTTTTTCCAGGAATTAAAAAAATTATTAAGTAGAAAGTTGCATGGATATAGTGAGAGAGAGAGAGAATTGGTGTGCTGGCACTGTAATTGGACTCCAAATGCTTGCGCCATCTTGTGCACATGTGTGGTTTTGTGCATGCATCGCCTTGTGCATCTGGCTTATGTGGGATCTGGGGAATCAAACATGTGGGTCCTTAGGCTTGGCAGCCAAGAGCCTTAGCTGCTAAGGGCGGGGAGCAGGGCAGAGGAAAAGAGAATTGGTGTGCTGGGGCTTCAGACTCTGCAATCAAACTCCAAGTGTTTGCACCACCTAGTGGGCATGTGTGACCTTGTGCTTGCCTCACCTTTGTGCATGTGGGATCTGGAGAGTTGAACATGGGTCCTTAGGCTTTGCAGGCAAGTGCCTTAACCTCTAAGCCATCTCTCCAGCCCAATACAGTATTTTTTAACTTAAGTGAATTTATTTACTCATTTTTATTGTGCTGGAGATAAAACCCAGGACTTCACACATTCTAGGTAAGAGCTATACCATATCTCCAGTGTCTCCCCCCCTCCTTTGGGGTAGGGTCTCACTCTAGCCCAGGCTGACATGGAATTTACTAGGCAGTCTCAGGCTTTCCTTGAACTCAAAGCGATCCTTCTACCCCTGCTTCCTGAGTGCTGGGATTAAAGGCATGTGCCACCATGCCCAGCCTAGTGCCTTTATTTTTAAAGAAAATTCTAGATCACTACTCTTAACTGAAAAGCCAGTATCACTTGCTTTGAGATGAAAGTTATTTTAAAAAGGAATTACACACACACACACACACACACACACACTCATTCAGCTTGGCCTCACTTATGATCTTCCTGTCTTAGCCTCACAAATGCTTCTGAGATTTCACCTTTATGCTACATTGCTTGGCTCAAGAAGTACAATAGTAACAATATGGAGTTGCTTGCCAAAGGCTTGGAACCTAGAGAGTCTACTCTTATTTGTTATAAAGCAGGTGTGAACGGGGCTGGGATGTAGCTCACTGATAAGAGCACTGCAGCATGTGTGTGTGTGTGTGTGGGGGGGGACTCATTTTCCTTCCCTGTTTAGGTCAAAAAACCAAAAACAAAATAGCAACAACAACAACAACAAAAAGGCCCTGGTAGCAGGCATTAGGAAAGTGTAACAGTCTGTTCTTGAAGCGGCTGGGAAAATGAGGATTTCATGTGTGGCCACACCTTGCAGTCCAGGTGTTTGTGGAGCCTCTAGCTGTTTGTAGATCCTGACACCATGAACAAAGATTATTGATTAGACAGGGCTTGTCAGTGTTTTAAGACTGTCACTGTTTGCAGAATTTAAAACCATTTACAGTTTTGCTTTCTTTATTAATTGTGAAAACTTTTAGATATTTGTGAGTAAGAAATAATACAGAGAGAAGCCAGGGAGATGGCTAGTGGGACCGAGCACTTGCTGCGCAAGCGCGAGGACCTTGTCTCCAGCACCCACGTAAAAAGCTCTGCATGCCTGTACACCCAGCGCTGAGCGCGGCAGAGACCTGAGGATTGCTGGGACTCCCTGAGAAACAGGGAGGTCCGGGTCCAGAAAGAGACTGTATCAGAGAAACCTGCTCCTAAATGTAAATATCACACACACATGTGCGCACGCACACACACGCTACACACATACAAAAAGAAGGGGAAAGGGAACTGTAAAAAGAGGTCTCGTGTACCTTTTACCCAGTTTTTCCCCTTAAAGGTCTTACAAGAAGCACAATGTCACAGTTGGGATTTTGATATTGACACAATACACAGATCTTATTCAGATCTCCTGGTTTACACAGTATTTGTGTGTGTGTTTTTTTCCCTGTCATTTAATCTGCATTTAGGTTCCATAGTTAAGAAGCAGAATTTGGGCTGGGGAAATGGCTTAATGGTTAAGGTGTTTGCCTGTGTAGCTTAAGGACCCTGGTTCGATTCCCCAAGACCCATATAAGGGACGCATGTAAGCCAGATGACAAGGGTGGCTGGAGGCCCTGGAACACCCATTTTCTCTCTCCCTGCCTCTTCTTCTATCTCTGTCTCATAAATAAATAAACAAACAAATAAGTAAAATGTTAGAAAAGAGAAGCAGAATGGCCTCATCACGGGGTGCTATTGCCTGCTCCTTCTATAGTCACAACCTGTCTCCTTCCTGCTTCTGCCCTCCCTTTCCTCTCCAGTCTTGCCCCCTGGCAACCATTAATCTATGCTCCAACTTCACAACTTTATTTCCAAATGTTAACTGGTGCAATCGTGTGGTATATCACTTCTCAAGGTTGCCTGTTCTCAGCAGATTCATTCACCTTCTCAAGGGTGTCACTAATTCCTTCCTCTCTCCTTTCCCTCCTTTTTAATTTATTTAATATTTGATTTATTATTTATTTTCAAGCAGAGACACACAGAGAGATTGGGTGCACCAGAGCCTCTTGCTACTGCACATGAACTCCAGATGCAAGCACCACTTTGTGCATTTGGCTTTATGTGGGTACTGGGGAATTGAACCTAGGCTGTCAGGCTTTGCAAACAAGCGTTTTTTTGACACTGAGCCATCTCTTCAGCCTCTATTTTATTTATTTTGATGTAGGGTTTCAGGACCTGGAAATTTGCTGTGTAGTTTCAAGCTGGCCTCAAAGTTACAGCGATCCTCTTATCTCTACCTCCCAAGTGCTGGGATTAAAGGTGTTTGCCACCATGTCTGGCTATTTGTTATTTATTTTATTTTATTTTTTGTTTTTTGAGGTATGGTCTCATTCCAGCCCAGGCTGGCCTGGAATTCACTATGTAGTTTCAGGGTGGCCTTGAACTAACAGTGATCCTCCTACCTCTGCCTCCTGAGTGCTGGGATTGCAGGCGTGCACCACCATGCCCAGCTTCCTATTTGTTATTTTTGATAGAGTCTCACTGTGAAGCCCAGGCTGGCCTTGAACTCCTGATCCTCCTTCTTGAGCAGGGATGACAGGTCCTCCCGTTTAGCTCGTTTCTTTAGTTCATGGCATAGCTACGCCATGGTTTGTTGAGCCATTCATTCCTTGCAGGACATTGGATTTTTTCCAGCATTGGGCTATTATGAATAGAACTCCTGTGAACATTTGTATATAAGCTCTGGTTTTTGTGAACATATGTTTTCATTTCTTTGGGATAAATGCCTTGGAGTACAATTGCTGGTTGTATGATAATTATATGTTTAGTTTTGTAAGAAACTGCCAAGCCATTTTCTCAAGTGGTTGTTTCTCCATCAGCGTATGAGCGATCCAGTTTCTCGTCATCCTTGCCAGACTGGGTGGTATCACTGCCTTTTTATGTTAGTCTTTCTGATAGCTACGCAATGATTTCTCATTATGGATTTGATTTGCAGTTCTCTGAACAGCTAACCACATTGAAATCTTTTCATTTGCTATGTGTCCTCTTAGGTAAAATGTCTGTCAATGTCTTTTGACCATTGCAAATGATAATTTTTTCTTACTGTTGAGTTAATTTTTTATAATGATTTTATTCCTACCATGCAATTCATAATGGCAAGTGAATATATCTCCATAAAGTTGTTTATAGTATAATCACACAGTGGTACCACAACTTTCTGATTACAGGACATTTTCATCATTCAAAATAAACCTTGTACTCCCTAGCAGATACTCCAACCCCATGCCCTGCCCTGGCAGCTACTAATCTGCTTTTAGTCTCTCTGGGTTTGCCTGTTCCAGACCTTTAATAAGTAGAAGCGTATGATATATGATCTCTTGGTCTGATTTCTTTCATTTAGCATGATTTTTTCAGGGTTCATCCATATTTTTGTTCATGCTATCACTCCATTCCTTATTTATGACTAAATAATAGTTCATTGTATGAATATACCACATTTAAAAAGATCTGACTGGGCTTGGTGTCACACACATTTAATTTTTGCACTTGGGAGTCAGAGCTAGGAGGATCACTGTGAGTTCAAGGTCAGCCTGAGACTACATAGTAAATTCCAGGTCAGCCTGGGCTGCAGCAAGACCCTACCTTGAAAAACAAAAACAAAAACAAAAACAAAAACAAAAAAAAGAAGAAGAAGAAGAAGAAAAAAACCTAGAAAAATTTTTATGTAAGGTGCTGGAGAGACAGTTCAGTTGGTAAGGTGCTTACAAGAATGTGGACTAGAGTTCAGATTCCCAGAACCTATGTAAATGTTAGGCATGGTGGTGGTGCGTAGTTACAAGCCACACAGGCTTGAGGACCTGAGTTCAGGTCCCAGAATCCATGTAAATGTCAGGGGTAGTGGTGTGTACCTCTAGTCTCAGTGCTGGAGGGGCAGAGACAGGAAGCCTTAGGCCTCATTGACTAACTAGTCAAACCAAATTAGTGAAGTATAGTTTAGTGAGAAACTCTGCCTCACAGAGAAAGGTGGAAAGTGATCAAGTAAGACACCTGACATTGATCTCTGGCCTCTATATGTATGCACACATATGTGTGCCTACATTTCCCCCACATAGGAATATTCTCTCTCTCACACATGCACACACACACACTTACCATGCACACATGCAAAAGGATCTGTCCTTCACGGGCAGGCCTGTGGGCTGCTTCTACTTGTGGATTGTCACACGTGGTACTGCTGTCCACATGCATGGGCAGAGTCTTGTGGACACACATTTTGACTTGGCTCGGGCAAGTCAAAGCTAGAGGTGAGATTGCTGGGTCACATGTTAACTGTATCTTGGAACTTTTGAGGGACTGCCACACTCCCCTTAGCAGTGAATAGGGTTCTGATTCTTCCACATCCTCAGCACACCCAGTCTTCTCTCTCTATCCTAGTGGGTGTGCAGTGGGGTCTTGTACTTTGATGACTGAGAAGATTGCGTATGTTGTGTCTATGTGTGTAGCAGCAGTATTAGTGCATGTGGTGCATACATGTGTGTAGGTATGTGTGCCCTGTGAGTACATGTGTGGATGCCAGAAGAGAACACTGGGTTTCTCCTCTATTACTTTCCCTTCCACCTTTTCCCCTTGAGATGGAGCCTCTCACTAAATCTTGAACTCCCCCTTTTGTTTTGTTAGACTTGCTGACCATGGAGCTCCAGCAATCCTGCTGTCTCTGCCCCGCCTCAGCACTGGGGTTACAAACATGTGTAGCCATGCCCACAACTGGGTGCTAAGGCTCAAATTCAGGTCCTCATGCTTACTCAGTAGCACCCCTACCCACTGAGCCATCTCCCCAGCCCCTACTGAGGAGTTCTGAGACTTCGTGGTATGTTCCTACTGCTCGTTCTGTGTTAGAAATCCAGTGATCAGCCTCACGTACGATCGTACTTTGGTATGGAGTGTAAGAGCTCTTCAGCTTGGCCCTTTGCTGACCTCCACTGAAGTAGAAAGGCCTCCTGAGCTGAGCCCGGGACCCAGCCGTGCTTGTGCTCCCCGTCACCTCTTCCTGCAGCGGAGGACAGCATAGCAAATGCACTAGAGACAGGGAAGAAGGAAGGCAGGGACTGAACCTGGACATCCTTTTGCTCAGTAAGTACCAAGAAGACTTTGTGTAACTCTTGTCCCTGCTTGTGTTGCAGACCCTGGAGGAAGAGCTCTTTGGGAACAATGAGGAGAGCCCAGCCTTTAAGGAGTTCTTGGACCTTTTGGGAGACACGATCACGCTGCAAGACTTCAAAGGGTGAGTGTTAGTTGAGGAATGGCTGCTCTATGAATGGGGCTCCAGGGCAGGGCCAGGGACAGACAGTATCCTTGGGGGACGCGGGGCTGCTTTCAGCATCCTTCTCCTCCTCATGTACGTGCATGCCTGCGGAGTGGGTGGTGGTGGAGGGTAGTCTAGCATGGCAGCTTGTCTGGAAGGCGTTGACCTTAGGATTCCCGATGAGATTGCTCCCTGCAAGGTTTGCCTTCCTAATTACATTTGGCTCAGACTGAGAGTGAAATGAATCTACCTACCCACCACTCACCTGGCAGGCAAGAGAGAACCCTGTGCGGTTTGGAAGAAAATGACCCAATTTGAACCATGCAGGAAGAACGGGTAATTAAGACGTCGTGGAAACATAATAGTGCTCTAGGAAGCAGTTCGTGCAGCAATGGTATGGGCCTTTAAATGTACAAGAAAGATAGAATATTCTGGCTGTTGTTTGGAAAAGTCAACATTTGGGAGTATTTCAGACCTGTCCAACTAAGTGGCTGGCACATGGCTCAGAGCCCTGGAATTCTCCCCCTGCCAAGGAGCCAAAATAACAGAGGCAGCTAACCCTGTAAGTCAGAGCACTCAGTCCAGATGCGTGGTTGCAGTAGGTACCAGTCATTGCTTTCTTCCTCTGCTTCCTTCTTTTCTCTCTCCCTTCTTCCTCTGTCTTCCCTCCTCTTCAAAGTCACCACTGTTGTCTGGAGTCGGTCACACCTCTGCTATTCATTAGCTCTAAGAGGTTGGACAAGTGACCTTTCTTGGACAAGCCTCAGTCTCCTCATATATAAAAAGGGAAATGAAGGTAATATCAACCCCACAGGCCGTTGGGGTGTTGGAGCAGCTGTGCATTTGAAGCCGCTAGCTGGTAGTCGTCACTGCTCTTGTCTTCTCGTGGACTTTGAGGTGCCATCGTTAGGAGAAGCATCATGCCTTTTGTGATATAAAAATGTGATGAGGGGAGCCAGGCGTGGTGGCGCACACCTTTAATCCCAGCACTCGGGAGGCAGAGGTAGGAGGATCGCCGTGAGTTCGAGGCCACCCTGAGACTACATAGTTAATTCCAGGTCATCCTGAGCTAGAGTGAGACTCTACCTTGAAAAACAAACAAACAAAAAAAAAAGTGATGAGGGGATTGGAGAGATAGATTAGCGGTTAAGGTACTTGCCTGCAAAGCCAACGGACCCAGGTTTGATTCTCCAGGACCCACGTAAGTCAGATGCACAAACATTGGTCTGGAGTTTGTTTGCAGCAGCTAGGGGCCTTAGTATGCCCACTTTCTCTGTGTCTGTCTCTTCCTATCTCAAATAAATAAATGAAGATTTTAAAGATGTGATGAAGTACATTTTATTAATGTCCCTGTGGGATCCAGAGATGATGCAATTACACCCCTTGATGTTATAGAGAAGGGAAACTGAGGCCCACAGAGACTAAGTGATACTCCCAAGGTCACATGCTGGGTTAGTGACAGAAATGGTCTGAAACCTGGAAGGCCTGCCTGCCTGTCAGCTCCCTTTTGAGCACATTTTCTGGTCTGGATCCAGTGCTGGGGGTCTGCTGTCTAGGAGCGGCATCTGCTTTCCCTCTCCCTGGCTGGACACTGTGCCCGCAGGCTGGCAGCCTGTTCTGTGCCTCCTGTCTGTGAAGATGCAGCTGGAGAAAGGACTACTGTGTGGTTGGGTCTCCATGTTAGGCTGGCCAAGTAGACGTGAAGCATTTGCCCCTCTCCTGACTGGCTCTGGATACTCCTATGGGTTCCTCTGAGGGCCCTGACCCGGGGCTGATGACTCGGACATGGCCTTGCAGAGAGCAAAGGCCCGCGCCCAGCCTTGGTGGCCACAGGCAGCTGGGATGGGCATTTGTGTGAGGTTGTGGATGTACGTAGCCTCCCTTCCTTTGTGACCAAGTTTGTGGAGAGGACATAGCTAAGGTATGAAGTGGAGGTTTTGCCACTGTTTATTTTTGTATGTTTTGTATGATGGTGTCTTGCTCTATATTCCTGGCTGGCTTCAAACTCATGATCTTCCTGCCTTGGTCAGAGCTGGGATGACAGGTGTGAGCCTTTCATCAGGGGATTTATGGTTATAATGCTGGCCAGGCTTCTCAGAACACATCTCTGTGTCTACCTACCTTGTATTCTCCTCTCCTGTCTTGTATCCTGCCTTCCTGCCACATGTCCCAAGGGATGGTGGCACCACGGTGCCTCTTCACCTCACTTTTTCTCTTCTACTTCATTTCTGTTGTACTGACAGCTTCCGCGGAGGCCTGGATGTGACCCATGGACAGACCGGGGTGGAGTCGGTGTACACCACCTTCCGGGACCGGGAGATCATGTTTCACGTCTCCACAAAGCTGCCCTTCACCGAGGGAGATGCGCAACAGGTAACCTGGGCCAGGAGGCTGACCTGCGGTGACAGGCGGGAATATGCAGGCGACTCCATTCAGCCTACGGGACACTGAAGCCCAGGACGGTGCATTTAAAGACTGCCTTGCTTGCCTAGGAAACCTAGGGACTCAGGTTCAATTCCCAGTACCCAAGTAAGCCAGATACACAAGGTGGCACATGCGTCTGGATTTCATTTGCAATGGCTGGAGGCCCTGGTGTGCCCATTCTGTCTCTCTTTCTGCCTCTTTTTCTCTGTCTTAAATACAACTTATATATATACATATATATTTTTTCTTTTTTTTAAATAAAAGGCTGCCTTGGAGCTAGAGCTGGGGCCCAGTTAGGAGAGCACCTGTCTAGCTTGCACAAGCGCCTAGGTTCCATCTCCAGCACCAAAAACAGAAAGACTTCCTCAGTTTCCGAATCAATGTTGGGCTCAGCTGGGGGCACAGCACATGTAGCACTGATGAAAGGCGCCTGTGGATGGGAAGTGGAAGTCAGCAGAGCTCCCTGAGGGGCTGTGAGAAGCCTTGCCGCAGGATGGGTGGCAAGGTGCATATGTCAGAGGGCTGTTGTGGGGTAATGTCAGTTCCCAGTGTAGGGCTCCTGTGATCGGTGCCTGGTGTGTGGCTGTGTCCTGTGGAACAGTTGCTCCCTGTCCAGGCTACTACTCTGCCTCCCTGCTGTCCCCGTGACAACGTGAAGCTTGCATGCAAATTCTCTCACCCCCATCCTTGCCTGCCTAGCCTCACAGCCTCATCACATCCCTTTCCTGCCTGTCCCTAACCTGTGGACACTGAAACCTGTGTCTTCAGCCTTCTCCAGCTCTTCCAGGCTGCATTGTGACAGGCACATGTCCCCTAAGGGAGGGTCTGGCTTTGCTGAAGCCAGTAGCTGATTCTGGCGGTTTCAACATCCACTGTTCACTCCACCCCCAGTGGTTGTCCCTTTCTTATCTGAGAACACGAGCCCTGGCCTCTTGCTTGCTCAGGGCACTGGGGAGGGAGCGGGATGCAAAACTGTGAACACGGTGCCTGGCTTCCTAAGAAAAAGGGAACTAGGCAAACAAAATGGCGATTTGGCACTTAAATAACTACTGAATGTTCCAGAAACAAATGGGTGAGGGTTTTCTTGTATAGCCAAAGTGGGTTTTCTCTTGCATCTCACCTTTGGTCTTTGTTTCTTCACAATCTCTCACCTGCAGCCCCAGCTTGGGGCTTGTTATTCCAGGCCATTTCAGCCTGACCTGTGGCGACAGAGCTTGACTCTTGGCAGGAAAATGGAGAGAGAGAGAGAGACAGAGACAGAGACAGAGAGAGAGAGAGAGAGAGAGTGTTAAGTGAGGCAGTTTGTATAAAAGTGCCTAGGCCAGTGTTCAGAGCATGGCAGGTGTTCAGTAGGTGAGAAACTCAGTGCGGAAGGGCTGAGAACAGGTCCTGCATGCCGTAGATGCTCAATAAAGGACCACACACATAGGCAGGCACCTACCCAGGGCTTTCACATTGGAAATCATCCATGGGAACAGCCCAACGTGGTTCCTGACACACAATGGGGGCTCGATACTGAAATCACAAGTCACAGGCCCTTGCAGCACTGGGATACTGATTCAGGGTTGGGTTTGCTGTCCCTCCTTGCTTCCCAGTCAGCTGACCTAAGTCACTATAAACTTGGCTTTTCCCATCTTTGGTATAATGTTCTACCCCCTTGTCCCTGTGGAAGCCATTTCCCTCACCCTCCCACCTTCACCTCCTCTTCTAGGAAGGCTTTGTGGGTTGTAATCAGACTCTCTGGTTTTGTCCTGCCCTTGGTTTCTAGAGCTGCCAGGCACGCCTGCGGAAGCAGCTGACTTTACCCTATCTGGCAGCTTGTTTGTGCCGTGGTGCCCGTGTGGAGGTCATAGGGCAACCTTGGTTTTCTCCTTCCGCCTCGTTTGAGACAGAGTCTCTCTTGTTGTGGTTGTTTGTTGCTGGGAAGGCCAGACCAGCTGACTCTCCTGACTGCCTCCCATCTCTGAGTGTGGGTGTGGTGGGATTATAGATGGGTGCACCACTTGAATCTCTCTTTACATGAGTACCAGAAATACAAACTCCAGGGGGCAGGCTTACAAGCAGGCTGCTTTAACTTCTGAGCTATCTCCCCAGCCCCCTGGCTGATCATGGGCTCCTCCCATGTCTGTGTTTCTCCCAAACCAGTTATAGGCTTATCTAAGGTGGGCAAGGTCCTGTATCCCCTATGATTCATTCTCCCAAGGTCCTGAGTCCTAGATCTGCACACGACTGAGCTCAGTAACATCCATGGAAGCTGTCATCATTTTTGTGGCTTCTAAGGGTTGAAAGGGGCAGCTTTCTAGAGAGCTGGGTCTCAAGAGTTCAGGGTTTAACACAGATGTCCTGTGCAGCTGTCTTTACTTTTGAGATACCCCTAATTGGCTTTGTAATGATGGAACATGTTTTTTAAGCTCCAGAGAAAGAGACATATTGGGAATGATATTGTTGCCATCATCTTCCAAGAAGAAAACACGCCATTTGTCCCAGACATGATTGCCTCCAACTTCTTACACGCCTACATTGTTGTACAAGCTGAGAGCCCTGGCACAGAGACCCCATCCTACAAGGTAAGGAGAAGACCTCCATGGAGGACACTGTGAGCCCAGGAGCTCCCCCCTTTTGTGGGCTCAGCAATAGCAAAGGACACTCATTCTCACCAGCACTGAGGTTCTTGTAGGTTGTTGGGTTTCTGGGATTGGGATCCAAATGCTCTTGGAGGAAAACACCTCCCTAGGTCATCTCCATCTTGCTGCCTGTATCTTGTCAGCATTTAACTTGAGGGTCCAGAAGCCCCAAGTGCCATTTGGAATCTGATAATACCATTTACTAGAGGAAGGCTGAGCAGGAGGGTAGGATGAAGAGATGGAGATGGGAAGAAGGGAGCTAAGGGAAGAAACGCAAAGGGATGTTCATGGAGAGAGTTGGAGGGGCATAGATGCTTTAGACACTGGTTCTGTGTCTGGATGTTGTGAACAAGTGTGTACAGTGAGATGGGAGGCAAGACCTGTGTAAGCATCTTGATCAGGGGCTTTTTTTATTTCTAGTTTCTTTTTCTAAGATCTGTGGATGCTAAAATAAGCCAATTTGGCCAGCTGTGGCGGCGCATGTCTGTGTGGTGCTGCATGCCTGTAATCCCAGAATCTTGACCAAGACTGAGGCAGGCGGAATCTAGGGTTCTAAGCCAGCCTGACCTACATAATGAGACCCTGTCTTAAAAACCACAACAAAGCAGGGCTGGAAATATGGTTCAGCTGTTAAAGATATTTGCTTGCAAAGCCTGATAGCCTGGGGTTGATAAACCCAGATGCACAAAGTTGCACATGTATCTGTAGTTAATTTGCAGTGGCAAGAGGCCCTGGCATGCCCATACTCATTTTCTCTCTCTATCTGACTCTTCCTCTCTCTTTTTCAAATAAATAAATAAAAACATTTAGAAAAAAGAAAAGAAAGAGAAAAGTAGAAGACAAGGAGTAAAAAAAGAAGTAGCATCCCATCTGAATGTAGAGTAATGATTAATAAATAAAAATTTAGCCAGGCATGGTGGCCCATGCCTTTAATCCCAGTACTCTGGAGGCAGAGGGAGGATTGCCAAGAGTTCAAGGCTACCCTGAGACTACATAATGAATTCCAGGTCAGCCTGTGCTAGAGTGAGACCCATCCTTGAAACACACACACACACACACACACACACACACACACACACACACACACACACGTATATACACAATAATAAATAGATAAGTAAGTAAATAAGTAAATAAGAATTTAGAAGAGTGTGGGAAGCAGAGGTGGATTAAGGGAGGTCAGCACATGCTATATGCATGTGTGGAACTATTACACTGAACCCCAGTAATATACATAATTCATACATATTAATTTAAAAAAGATAAAAATGGAATGACCTGCTATGATGCATGATGTGTGTGGAATAAGTGAGAATTTAACATACAAAGGCCCAGCAGATCAGCTCCCAGTCTTCCAGAGCATAAGTGATGAAGACAGCAGTTTGCTGCCTGGCAACCTTCTCTTTTTTCCTTGCTGTCTGCCTTGTGACCTCCACTCCTCCTCACTAACCTCTCCAGTAGCATTTCTCCTGGGTCTCAGTGGCTTGGGGGTCAGGTAGACCCATTGGAGACAGGCTGAGGAAGAGATTTTAGGGAGAGTACTAGATGATTTCTGAGCCCCTTGCAAATAGGAGGCAAAAGCTCGTTTCTGTCTTTGCCTGCATTCATGGATAGAAAGGCCAGGGTTCAGATTCTCAGAGGGCTCCTTGCGTCACAGAAAACGCTGGGAACCAGCATCTTGTGGGCCAGGAGAGATAGCCTGTCATTGCTCGTGGGAGACAATGGCGCATGAAGGTGCCTTCCAGACAGTAACTCAGACTCCTGGTGGTTTCTGGGCTCGCTCTACTTCAGCACCTCATGGCCATCTTCACAAGTTTCAGTCTTGGTGTATGTGGCTGTGCCGCTCTCACGTTAGTGCAAACCACACGTATGAAGTGAAAAATTCATGTCAAGCTTTAAAACCAAGGTGAGACTTAAGGGAGAAAAGCCATGACAAACAAACCTTTCCTGTGGAAGTCAGCCGGTTTCTGTCTGTGTGCGTGATTATGTTCCCCTGACACTGAGCAGTTGTAGGGATCATCTGCCCTGACTGAAACGGGCATTCACTCTGTAGCTCTTGGGTTCACTTACTAGTAGAAGCAAGTTTCCTCACAGTGGCTACTGTGTGCCAGTTATTCATGCCAGGGAACAAGGAAGTAACACACAGAAGTGGCCTTGCTTATCCCAGACAAGAGACAGAGAAGTCATTTCTTTCTCTTCTATTTTCTTTCTTTCTTCCTCTCTGTTTTTTCTCCCCTCCCCTCTCCTCTTTTTCCGAGGTAGGATCTCACTCTAGCCCAGGCTGACCTGGGATTCACTATGTAGTCTCAGGGTGGCCTCGAACTCATGGCAATCCTCCTACCTCTGCTTCCCGAGTGCTGGGGTTAAAGGCATGTGTCACCATGCCTGGCTTGATTTTTCTTTTTCTTTCTTTCTTTTTTTTTTTTAAAACATTTTCTTTATTTATTTTCATGCAGAGAGAGGGGGGGAGACTCCTGCTGTAAAAGAACTCCAGATACGTGTGCCACTTTGTGCATCTGGCTTTATGTGGGTTCTAGGGAACTGAGCCTGGGTTGTTAGGCATTGCAGGCAAGTGCCTTAACTGCTAAGCCATCTTTCCAGCCCTTCTATTCTTTTTTTGTACAGAGTCTGGCTTTGTGGCCCAGCCTTTTACTTTCTAAGGTGCTTCCCAAAGTGATGCCCCTCCAACTCCCAGCAGCACCCTGCTTGGGTGATGCACAAACTATGAGGAAGATCTAGTTAGATCCCTCAGGGGGCCTCAGTGACACAGCTGAATCCACAGGAAGGAAGATGGAAGTCCCTCAGGGCCTTGGCTCTACTCTGTGGAGGATGGACAACAAGGAAGAATAAGGGAGGGAAAAACCCCAGATGAGTTGCCTGGTGGACCTGGTTCTGGTCCTGACCCTGCCTTTTGAGTGCTGTGTGACCTTGAGCCAGCTCCTTCCCTTTCTGGGTCTGTTTCTTTCTGTGCAAAATGAGGAAGTTGGACTACATAACTTGGGATCATCCTCGACATCTTGCAGGAGTTGAAACAGATGGGGTGCGTACGTAGGGTTGCCAAGTGGTTTGAGAGGACTCTCTATTTCAGGGTCATTTACTACGTCCAGGTCAGTAGAGAAAGTCAAACAAAGAAAGTGCCTTCTAACCAGAACCACTTGTGGCCTGGCTCTTGTTAGAAGAATATCTTCTCCACTCCCAGCAGGATTTGTTAGCTGATATCATAGGGAGGAGGCTGAGTCTGGCAGCTTAGGGCACCTCAAGCCAAGGCCACAGAGCCACAGCGCCATGCAGCTATTAATTCCTTCCAGGGAGCCATTGGAACAGGGGGAAACTAGCCCCATAGACTCAGGAGTACATAAAATGTCACACTGAATTACTTTTCAGGTAGGAATTCAGTTCCCATCTTGTTAGATTGGGAAGAAATTCTAGCCAGCTATCACTGGGACTCACCCCCGGGGGGCCACCCTGTCCAGCTTCTGAAGTCCTGCCAAGATTCAGGAATCTTCTGTGAAGCAGACCACTGGGGAGGGGCTCCTTTGTCTATCACTTCTCACCTATCGTGGGAACACCCCTGCCTGGTGCCGGGAGGCAGCAGGTTGCTCCAGAGGGTGGGAGCCTTGTCAGATCTGAGACCTCAGCCATCTTCTCTTCCTCCTCCTGGCCCCCTCTCTGGCGTCTTCCACCTCCTAGTGTCAAGACGTGCCACCACTCCCAGCGCCATCTGGGTTTAGAAGTAGGAAGGTGGGCTGGGCTCAGGCAGCTTCTGCTTTCAGAAGCAACCCAAGATGGGGGATCTTAGAGGCTTGGTTGTCTCATGGGAATGGGGTCAGGAGAGAGACTGGGGTGAGGATGCACAATGAGTGGACATCACCAGGGACAACTGTTCCCACTCCACTGTGTTCCTGACCTGGAAGCTGCCATGTAGGGTTGAGGGGCTGTCTACACTAGAGACATGGGCATATCCAAGCCACTTACCTTGCCTGGCAGACCTGAGAAGGAGGGGGAACAGCTGGGCGGGCTTCTGTTCTTTCTTCTACTCAGTGGGCTTTTCACCACATAAGCGAGTTTTGACTCCATGGTGGGCATACTTGACTTGGGTCACCAGTGCATGGTGGGTGGGTGGGGAGCTGTGTTGGTAGCTGGCGTTTAGCCAGAAATCTCAGTGAACACACACCACTTCCTGACTCTGGCCACCTTAGCTTGGCCAGTGCATGCTGCCTTGAGCTTCGGGAAAGAATGCCCATTCGAGTGACTGGGCTTCCTCCTCTGTGGAGCTGGCAGGACCTTGTCTTGGCTGAGCCCCAGGCTGCCCACTCACCCGGTCTAGCAGACTCTCGCATCTGCCCTACTTCACAGGCCAGGGAGGCTGGCTGCAAGCCAGAGCTCTCACGTCAGCGGCTGCTGGGAAACGGTCAGAGTGGCCTCCCTAGAGCCATGCAGCCCCGGGGCTGAGAGCGGGTGAAACCAGGGCGCCTCCACGCAGGGAGGAGGTCCCGAGTGAGGCCTCGCGATGGGCGCAGAGCCCCTGGGCAGTCTCGCTCACAGGCCCGGCCTCACTCCAGTGGGCTGGAACCTGGATGCCCCCACCCTCAGTTCGCAGCCAGAGCCCTGGGGATCTATCCGCTGAACTCTCAGCCAAACAGTGGGCTCTGTGTGAAGCCAGGGTTCCAGACATGGGTCCACTGGCTACACAAAAGCTCCCAGAAACCCCAGCCTTCCCTCTGTAATTCATGTTTTAAACACCTGAAGTGAGTATGATTTGTGGCTATCATGGGAAGAGCCTCAGCTGGGCCAGAGAGGCCTGGATTCTCTGTGTTCTCCTCTGGTTAATCACCTGCGCTTGCTCCCTGTCTTAGGGGTGTCTGTTGTCTCATTAGTAAAACAGGGACAGTAATTCTCTGTGGGATTAATATCACAATGTCACCTACAGCTGCTTATAATCAGGGTCCTATTGCTCCTCAGCCTGGCGCATCATCTTACCAAGCTTGTTCCTTGTCCCCAGGAAGGCAGAAGAGAGGATGGGGGGAAGGGGGAGCTCTGATCATCCAGTCCCACTATTAGGATCATGACTGGGTCCTTGACAGAGATGCTTACGGGGACACTTTCTCTGTTCTCTGGGAAAGGAAAGATGAGCAGGTGTGATGTAAGAAGTGGGGTTCCCCAAGGACAGCTCTCCCTTCCCTCTCAGCCCACATAGGACTGTTTCATTCAGGTCTCTGTCACTGCGCGGGAAGATGTGCCTGCTTTTGGCCCTCCTCTGCCGAGCCCTCCTGTTTTCCAGAAGGTATGAGACTCTTCTCTTCCTTTTATTACATCCCAGTAGCAGTGGGTGGGCCGGGCCTTAACTTATGATGAGAACACCGAGGAGGGGCTATTGTAGCTTTGCTGGGCAGTGGGGGGCAGACACTCCTTCCTCGGGCCTCTTGCTCCCTCCCTCACCCCTTGATGCCAGTCTGGCCCAGCATATGGCCACTTCACTGGGGCTGCTTTCCTGCAAACCAAAGGGTTTTCATGTCATGCTTGGAGCCCAGGAGCTCATGACAAGAATTGCCTGTAGTTATAAAGGTGCCATATGGAAGGTCAGTATCCCAGCATTCAGGGAGCTGGCTTCCATGTTGGCATATTAGCAGAGATAGGCCTGGCCTTGGCTAGAAGTGACCAAATGTTAGAAGGGCCCTCTGAGGGGCTGTCCACATGCCCCCCTCCCGTTTTGCTTTCCTGTTACTGTGGCTGGAGCTCTTGCTTACAGTGAAGGGTGGAAGAGTTCTGGGGCTCTCTCGTCTGTTTCAGGGCCTGGAGTTCCGGGAGTTTCTGCTCACCAAGCTCACCAATGCGGAGAGTGCTTGCTGCAAGTCAGACAAGTTTGCCAAGCTGGAGGTGAGAGCATACTCTCCTCCTGGCTTGCTCACAGCCACCCTCCTTCTGGTTCTCATCTTGGGGCCTGCTCAAGTTGGAGGACATCTTTCCCCACTAAGACCCGTGTTAACTATGAGAAGTCTTCTCGTGGGCACTCCATCTCTATTGCAGGTCTTGTGAGCCCATCGCCACTCATTTATTTAAATTTAACACCTATTACATAGTAGGCCTTGTTCTGGTTCCTGGAATACAGGTGAAATGAGCCATTGTTTCTTTCTTTATAGAGCTCTCAGGTGGGTAGGAGAGGCCATTTTTGTTTTTTTTTCTTTTCTTTTTTTTTTTTTTCAATCCCATGGTAATTGCCTTCCTCCCTCCCCCCCCCCCCACACTTTCAGGAGAGGCCATTTTTGAAGAAACAGTTATAAGACAGCATGCTAGCTCTGAGCTGGGAAAGAACCAGTGGATAGTGACTTCTGCCTAGGGAGGAATGGGGTCAGGTCAGGGGAGGCATCTTGGAGGAGGTCGCTCTTGGATTGCTGAATCTTGATGCCTGGTGAAGCTTTTGTCATGAGGGAATAGTGGGGAGGGTGATTCCAGGTGCAGGGAACAGGCGAGTGAAGGCCAGACAGTGAGGGCGTGACTCCATGAGGTGGGAGGTGCGGCCTGATGAGATCTTCACAGCTGTGGATGGTGGTTGGGTCACTTAGAGAAGGCTGAGACTTACAGGTAATGGGTGCCATGAAGTTCTTAAGTAGCAGGAATGTGTTAGGTTTACATATTAGAGGCAATATTGGCCACTGGGAAGGACAGGTTGAAGGGAACTTGTGAGAAGATGGCCAGGTAGAAGCAATGAACAGGACTCTGAGAGATATTTCAAAGGCTGACATTCCATGGGAGAGAATAGTTTGGGGTCAGGGTCCCAAGGATGGGGAAAGTAGGATTGTAGGTGACTTTTAGGCCTTCAGCTTGGACTCGTGATGTGGGGATACCTGGAGGATGAACTGTCAGGACTTTGCCTGTCAAGGCTGGGCTGCTGAAGGGCTTGTCCTCTGTATGTACATGGCTTTCCCAGGCGGGTGGAACTTGGGCAGAGATCTGGTCTGGAAGTCCTAGGGCAAGCTTTGGGAGAGGCGAGGTGGGGAGGCAGACAGGGCAGAGTGACAAGACAGGGTCCCGCCTCAGGCACTCTGCCAACTGCAACATTCATCAGTGGGTGTGGAGCCCAGTGTCCTGCCGGATGCCACAGTGGCTAGGAGCTGATTGACAGAACAGTAGCCCTCAGGCTAGGCACCTGGAATCCACAAGGAAGGCACACATGTCCTGTCACCCCAGCTGCCCATGCCAGCTCCTGCACCCACACACCTTTCCCGTCTAGGACCGGACCAGGGCTGCGCTCCTGGACAACCTCCACGATGAGCTCCACATGCACACACAGGCCATGCTGGGCCTGGGCCCCGAGGAGGACAAGTTTGAGAATGGAGGCCATGGAGGATTCCTGGAGTCTTTTAAGGTATGGACACAGGGCGACTGGGGTTATTGTGGTAGGAGGCAAGTAAAGGACGTGGCCTAGGGCCATTGGCATCTCAGCCTTAGAGCCCAAGGGCCAGGTAAAGGTGAGACAGGGTCAGTGTGAGTATGTGGGGGTCAGGGGTGTGAGGTGTGGCAGCCCCCAGTGTCTGCACTGGCCTCCATGCTCTTCCTTGGTTTGCTTTGGATATCTCATCTTGCCCAGGAGTCCACCAAGTGGGCAAGGCATTAGCAGAGGCAAGGAGCCGGCACAAAGAACACCCCTGCTTTTATCTGTCTCCTTCTGAGGTCGGGGGTGGTAGAAGAAGACACAGCCTTGGGTGTCTTCAGCAGCAGTGGTGGGGACCTGGCTGGGCTCAGTGGGATGTAGTCACAGGCAAGAGTCTTTGTGATTGCAAAAGCAAGAACTTGAACCAGACGAGCTGCTGAAGGAAGCAGTGAGCTCCCTGCCCCTTTAAGCTTCCAAGTGGACCCTGGGTGGCCACGGATCAGGAGGAAAAGGAGCTGACAGAGGAGGTTCATTGTCATGTGCTGGCCAGGTACTTGTTGGTCCACATGGCACTTACATTGGTGTCTGGCTTGAGCCTGGCTGAAAGCCTTTGCATTTGGCTGCATGGTTATGTCCACTAAGACTGCAAAAGAACACAGGACTGATGAGGACCCCACATCTGTGGGAAGTAGAGCTTCCTTCAGACCCAGGCTTTCTGAATCTTAGCTCAAGGTTCTGCTGAGTTGCCCATCAGAAAATGACGTGTGCATGTGCCATGGTATGTTGAGTGGAGGTTAGAAGTGGGTTTGTTTTTTATAGATGTGTTTTACATCCCAGCTGTGTGGTGCTGAGTTAGGTTTTTAACATCTCTATGCTACAGGTTTTGGTTAACGACTCAGGGATGATAAATCAGACCTCTCACAGTATTATTGTGAGAGTTCTTTGAAATAGTGCCTGGAAATTGCAGATTGCCTGCAACATAGTAAGTGCTCAAAAGTGTTCGCTGTTATTACAGAGAACACAATAACTATGTTGTAGGGAGACATCTGCTGTTGTAAACCTCCCAGATGTCTTAAGCACCCTATGGGAAAGGTTGAAATGGGGATAACAATTTGGCAAAAAATGGCCGGTTTCAGTTTTTTATGTATGTATGTATGTATGTATGTATGTATGTATGTATGTATGTGATGTGTGCATGGGTCCGTACATGCCACTGCACACATGTGGAGGTCTGTGGGTAAGTTCAAAGTATTTGTCTCTACTTCCACTTTTGCTTGAGACAAGGTCTGTCTTGTTCTTGCTGCTTTGTATGTGGCAGCCTAGCTGCCCTATGAAACTCTGGATTCTCCTGGCCCCACCTTCCACTGCCGGAAGCGTGTTGGGAATCACAGACCCATGCACCACTCTGGTTTTTGGTTTTATGTGGGTTCTGGGGAGTTGAGCTTGGGCCAGCAGGCTTACAAGCAAGTGCCTTTAACTATTGAGTCATCTCCCCAGGCCCCTCAGATACCACTTTAATCATTATGAGTGTAGTTTTCCATGTGAGGAAACAAAGTCTCAAAGAGACTAAATAATTTGTCCCAAGTCACCCTGGAGTTGAATTCATGTCTCCTAGATTCTTAACCACTCTATAATTCTGACTCCCCATTTCTGATGCTGTGACAACTCTGCCCACTGTGGCTGGTCTGCCAGGGACAAGGCATGGCTCTGCTGGCTGTACTGGGGAGCCAGCTGCTGAGATTCCCTGAGCGGGGGAGGAGGAGCTGAATTGCTTGTCCAGGCTGCTGGGAGATTCCTAGGGTATCTGGTTTAGTCTTGATGGACAATGGCAGTCAGAACAAAAGAGAGGAAATTGGAGGACCAAGATGCAAGAGGAGCCAGGTGTGGGGGTGCTCTTATAATGTCAGCACTTGGGAGACAGAGGCAGGAGGATGGCGAATTTGAAGCTAGCCTGTGCTGCATAGTGAGATCTTTATCTCAAAAAATATAACAAAGAGGATGAGGGGCAAAAAGAAGAAGTATGGGAAGAAGAGGGGCCTGATCAGGTAGTCCAGCCCAGAGGAGAGTGCCGGTGAGACAGGGTGGGTCTTGGGAAAGCAGGCTTGGGCTGGAGAACGGCAAGCAGGGGACACTGAGAGGCGCTCTGAATCTCTGGATGCTCCTTCCACCTTGTGTCACGCTCCACATTCCACAGTAAATGAATTTGTATAAAATGATCAAACCGGAGTTGCTGTTGGCTAGCTAACACATTGCTGTGTTTTGCAGATATTTGTGACATTTCTCAGGTTTCTGTTTGGGTTGTAGAGCTGATGATTCCTTTTTCTAGTTTAAAACATGCCTATAACCTGAAGACATTTGTAGGCTATGGACATTATTTCCATGGTGTCCAGTGGATGGGGTGGCCCAGTAGCTAAATCCTGGTAGAAGATCTAAAGGATAGTCGCCCCAAGGCCATTTTCATCCAGTCCCCTGCTTCTGGTAGGAGCAGCAGTTGATCATTGTCCCATTCTAGGCTACCTGAGGTAGGTGAGTTCCAAGAGGTGTGTGTTAAAGGGCTTTATTGTGGCTTTGAGCAAGTATTCTAGGTAATTCTTCTCTTCAATGTCAAAGGCTTGTAACTGTGGTTCAAGACCTGGTTTTTGCATTTAGATTTCATATCTATGCAAGGCTGTACCCTGGAGGTAGGAGAAGACTGTCCCAGTTGGGCACACAGAGCAAGCCGTCTGAAGGTTGATGCTTGCTGATCAGCACCAACTTCTTTCCGCTGAGACCAGAGTGTCTCTTGCCTTGTCCCTTCAGTGTGCTTTCAGGTCTCCCATGTGGAGAGCCTGGGCTGAGGGCAGGTGAGGCTCTGAGCTGGCTCAGGAATCCACCTCTAGTTTTTGTTTTTTTTCTTCTTCATAGAATTCACTTCACACCTCCACAGGACCTCTCCTGAATGAAGGGGTGTCTAAAATGATTCCAGGAAGAAAATGTGTGTGTTGAGGGTTCTCATCTCACAGGAGGATGGGAACATGATTGGGCATGTTCAGGGCTGACAGTGATCCCACCGTCTGTCCCCTCGCCTCTCCTGAGTCTGGTCTTTCCTCACCCATGGGGACCACAGCGCTCTGTCTCTGCTCTCAGAAACAGATCCACTGTGACCCTAGGTTCTGCAATCGCACTTCACGACATGAGGAGTAGTTCTTTACATCTCACTTCCATTCCTTTGGCTGTGTCCAAAGCTGTCATTCTGTAAGACTCCCACCCGTTGTTTGTGAACAGCTAGACCTGCTTTACAAACTGGTTCCTCAGAGGATCTCTTGGGAACCTGACAGGTCTACCAGTGCTTTGAAAGTTTGTGTTTTCATGTAGCTGACAATTGGCAAGTATATACATTTACAATGATAAAGACAACTTTGCACGCATGACTCAGTTGAAAGACATTTCCATGGCTTAAGTAGGCAGGGTGGATAGATACATCCTGTGGGGAGTCTGTGGACATACCCTTGGGACCTTGCAAGAGAGCTTCCTTCCTTCCTTTCTTCCTCTCTCTCTTCCGTCCTTTCTCTCTTTCTTTCTTTCTTTTTTTTACAGGTTAAGTTGATAACCATTGTTTGGCGACTAAATTAGGGAGTGGATCTCTGTTACCCCTCCCTGAGCTCTTCTTTCTGATTAGTCCATCTTTTATTTTGTTTGTTTTTGAAGTGGAGTCTTACTTTAGCCCAGGCTGACCTGGAACTCATTCTGTAGTCTAGTCTAGGGGATCAAACCTGGGCCATCAGGTTTTGCAAGCAAGTGCCCTTAACTGCTGAGGCTGAGCCATCTCTCCAGCCCAAGAGCAGTTTCTTGATCCATGAGCTGCCTATTACTTTTGAAAGCTGTTTCTCTGTAACTATTGATCTGTAATGAAATGAGAAGAAAAGGCAGTGCTGTGTGATGTGTCCATGTGATATGGATGGGCACTACATGTGGGCCACAGATGGAGAAACACTGAGCTTGCAGCCCTCTACCTGCTGCACCTTACAGAAGCAGGAATAGAAGATAAGGGAGGGTAGCAGGCAGGGAAGTGACAGGCTAATTTCTCCAGCCTTTGAGGGATTGGGATAGGTAATGCATTGGTCTCACCTGACCCCTAGTGGCAGGAAAATCATAGACATCCTTGGCAAAGTCAAGTTCTGCCCCAGGCAGAAGCAGCCTGAGCCACACAGCAATGGCAGATGGAGCCAGTGGGGCAGAGAATTCTCAGCCCTTGGCATCTCGGGGCCTCCTGAAATCAGAAGCTGTGGTATCAGGATGGCCCCATTATCTTTGGTGATCCAGTGAGGGCAGGGGGAAGGGTGGGCTGGGCCTTACAGTTTTCCTCGCATGACTCATGGCTTGGAGCTATAGTCTGCATGAGTGGAGCTGCCAGGCAGACAGAAGACCCTTATTGGAGCTTTCCCAGCAAGGAGAAAATTAGAATTAGATTCTTTGTCCCAGGGGCCCCCTTTCTCTGCTGCTTGCCTGGTTTGGATAGGCATGTCCTCCTTGATTTTTTTTTTTTTGTTTGTTTGTTTCATTTTGGCTTTAAAAAATTTTGTTTTATTTTTATTTATTTGAGAGCAACAGACAGAGAGAGAAAGAGGGAGACACAGAGAGAGAATGGGCATGCCAGGGCTTCCAGCCAGTGCAAACAAACTCCAGATGCATTTACCCCTTTGTGCATCTGGCTAATATGGGTCCTGGGGAATCAAGCCTCAAACTGGGTCCTTAAGCTTCACAGGCAAGCGCTTCACCACTAAGCCATCTCTCCAGCCCTTTGTTTTGTTTTTTGAAGTAGGGTCTCACTCTAGCCCAGGCTGACCTGGAATTCACTATGTAGTCTCAGGATGGCCTCAAACTCATGGTGATCCTCCTGCTGGCCTCTGCCTCCTGAGTGCTGGGATTAAAGGTGTGCCCTACCATGCCCAGTGCATCTCCTTGATTTTTGTTCCTTAGTTCAGTTTGTTCAATGGACACAACTCACAAAACCCATTTGTAAGGTTGTGAGGGATGTGGGTGACAGGGAAGGGACTTGATCTTGGAGCCAACTGGTGCTGAGATGAGATGACATACATAGGGACAGATGAAAATGACACCATCTCTTGCTTCTCATGCCCCACAGGAGAATTGGATGGAAGGTAGTGGTAAGGTGTGCTGAGGGCTGAGAGCCAATGGTGACGAGGGAGGGTGATGGAACTAGAGGTGATCAGAGCCTGGAGAGGTGGCTTAGCATTAAGGCACTTGCCTGTGAAGTCTGAGGACTCAGGTTTGGTTCCTCAGTACCCATAGGCCAGATACACAAGGTGGCGCATGCATCTGGAATTTGTTTGCAGAGACTGGAGGCCCTAATGCACCCATATTCTCTCTCTCTCTCTGAAAGAAAGAAAGAAAGAAAGAAAGAAAGAAAGAAAGAAAGAAAGGGAGAGAGAGAGAGAAGAGGTGATTAGGTGGTAGGATACCAAGGGACAGTCACATGAAATAATGAAGTCACAGAAGAACTTGCCAAAGGCCAGGCCATCCACCTGTAGAGCAGGCAGCCTTAAGGGCTGAGCAGCTCAAGCAAAGGGCAGGTGGGCTTTGCAGACCTCCTTACACTGGCACAAAAGCTTCCGTGCCTCTCTCCTCCCTTACCTTCCTCTTCCCATCACTGCCTGCTTTCTCTTCTTTCCCCTCTTCTGACTCCGTGGCCCAGTTTGAAAAGAACAGTGCTTCCATCCAGTTCTCCAACCAACTGGAATGTGAAACTCTTTAGGCTGCATCCCTGGGCAGTTCCATCCAAATCAAGCACTAATTCTGGATGTAGCAGTACGTGTCGCCTATCTTCTACACTAAGATTGGGCCTGGTGTCATGCTAGGTATTGGTCACAGACTGTCTCATATATCATCCTTGTAATAGATCCTCCTGGCAGGGAACATCATCACACTGTACAGAGAGTCTCAGGTTTAGATGCCAAATGGTGGGTGAGCCAGGACTTTAGCAGGAGAGGAGACTTACTCCTTGCCCACCCTGCAGTTCAACCCATCCATCCTCTCCTCAGACTTGCATTGTGGACTCTGACAGCAGTACCATGTGCCTCGGAGAGCATGATGTCTTCTCTGACATCAACCTGGGTTGTTTTGTTTTTTTTGAGTGTGGGACTCTGAAATCTGGCTTGTAGTCATTTTAATTCACCAGCCAGTTGACCTCTTTATCCCTTTCCCTCTCCTCTTGTGCACTTCCCTTCCCTCCCTTGTCCTTCCCCATCCTTCTCTAGCCCTCTCCATCTCCCTTTCCTCCCTTGTCCTTCCCCCTTCTTCCCTCCCTTTTCTTCTCTCCGTCTCTTTTTATTTCCTTCCCTCCCCTTCTTCTTTCTTTCTTGTTGAGATAGGTTCTCACCATATAGCCCAGGCTGGCCTTGATCCTCTTGAGTGTTGGGATTGCAGACATGTGCTACCACACTGAGCTTTATATTTTCAGTCTGGGAATCTAGGGTCCTGGGTTTTGGGTCATAGCTCCATCTCTTACTGCTGTGTGTTCTGGGGCAGTCTTATGCCACTTGAGACCTTTTTTAAAATTTTAACTTTTATTTATTTATTAGCAACAGACACAGAGAGAGAATGAGAATGGGTGGGTGCACCAGGGCCTCCAGCCACTGAAAACAAACTCCAGATGCATATGCCACCTTGTGCATCTGGCTTACATGGGTTCTGGGGAATCAAGCCTTGAACCAGGGTCCTTAGGCTTCACAGGCAAACACCTAACTGCTAAGCCATCTCTCTAGCCCCACACTTGAGACCTTTTGATTCTCTCTACACCTCAGCCTTGTAAGACCGTGTATGTGAAGATTCTTAGACCACTCACACGGGGTTTGTTGCACGCTCTGGGTGGTAATGAGGGCAAGATCAGCACACAAGTGGAGAGCTTGTAATGCCACTGTTGGCGATGATACTGATAGTGGCAACACGCGAGGGCACAGGAATGAAAAGATTCCGGGATTTATGGAGCACTTACTTCATTTAAGGAGCCTCACTATTCACCCATGGGCGTGTTGGTGCACTGTCCCCCCTTGCTGGTCCTTAGGTCTCCAAATGGTGCATGATTCAAAGATACTTGGGAGGTGGAGTGAATCGAATATGTTGGTTCTTGTAGTCATGACCCAGGAACACTATTGCTAAGTGACCATTCTTTGGTCTGGGGGCAGGGGCCGGTAACATTCCTCAAGGGGCATCTTTGACTCAGACAAGAGAGGCCACATGATGTAGGGTTCGAGGCCTGTCGCCTCGTGCCTCATTGTGGGTGGCTTGTCTTGAGGGCTATGTTGTTTACTGGTAGCCTCCCCGAGTCCCTTCCCCTTGGCAGGAGGGAAAGGCAGACGCGACGAGGCCCTTTACCAAGTTTGGACCTTTCCTGGCCTCCAGAGTGCTCTAGGGAGCAGTGTTCATGCTGTTTGTCTGGTGCCACCTTGCCAAGAGTGGAAACTCTCTCACAGGCAAGAAAGTGGCTGTGTTAGTTTTCGGGAGCTAGCCAGCAGGCACACGGGGCGTGTGCACAGGTGCGCAGGACTGAAGCCAGACGGGGGAGCTGGCCGTAGCTTAGTCCTTATTGGTTCTGGGAAGCAGGGTTCTGAGAACACCCTGCCTTGTTCAGGTCACACCATGGTGAGGAAAATCCACCAACTCATGGTAAGAAGACCCAGGTGACACAGGCTCAGTTGGTCAGAGGCATTCAGGATCACCCCTGCCTCCTTTCTCTTCTGTGGTTCCTGGTTTTCCAGCTTTGTTCCTTAGAGTTGGCCCCAAAATGGTTTCAGGTGGAAAAGTGTCACATCTCTTTTGGGAATGGTTGAAGTGTTTTCCCCAAAGACATCCTATCAGGTGTGACTGTCAAAGGATGGTGAAATGAGAGCCTTGACTACTTCTTGCATTCCACAGAGGAGAAGACATTGAGATGAGCTCTCCTTCTGCCAGTGAGACAAGCAGGGGCTCGACTCCTGTACGGGAGCCATGCATGGCAGCTGTGTCCAGGCGCCATGACCCTTGACGGTCTTGTTAACTAATCGACACATATAGGCCACCCCCATAAACTCTGGGTCTTGCATTACTGACCTAGTTTTAGGCACTTTAAAAAATGTTTGTGAGCCAGATGTGATGGCCCATGCCTTTAATCCCAGCATTCAGGAGGCTGAGGTAGGAGGATTGTTGTGAGTTCGAGGCCAGCCTGGAGTTCCAGAGTGAGTTATAGGTCGGTTTGGGCTAAAGTGAGACTCTACTTAAAAAAAAATACAAAAGGAAGTTTGGGTTTGCATGTGCGTATGGGAGTACATATGCCACGGCACATGGGTGGAGGTCAGAGGACAAGCTTGCGACAGTGAACCCTTTCTGCCTTCTTTGAGACAAAGGTCTCTTTTCTTGTTTGCTACTGGGAAGGCCAGACTAGCTGGATTGTGAGCTTCAGGTATTCTCTGGACTCTGCCTCCCACTGCTGTAGGCACATTGGGATTACAGAATGGGCCACTTAGTGCCTGGCTTTACATGAGTGCTGGGGATCTGAACTCAGGTTGTAAGGCATGTGGAGCAAATGCCTTTAACTGCTGAGCCATCTCCTTGGCCATAGGAATGTGTCTTGGATAGTGCCCAGAGACACTTTTGGGGTTTCTGGACCACAGTTCTCATTATGGCACAGTGCTGGGTACCTAGGAAACACACAGTAAATGCTTAATATTAACAGTGAAAGTACCCACCTTTGTGAGGTGGTTGCCTGTCTCCTAAGAGCCTTGTGTAGATTTTCACTGCTGGTGTAGACATGCCCTGTCCCATTCCACATTATGTTGACTGACTGATCAGGGTGCCCAGCAAGTGGGTGGTGGAGCAGAGAGCCCAGGTATGCATCCTGGTGGCATCGTCTTAAAGTACTTGGTGATTTTGACCTCTACATTGTGTTGCTACCAAGCAGCTGGCCGGATGATCACAGGGAGGTGACGCAAGGGCTCAAGGTCATTGGAGAGACCCCCTCTTCCTACGGTATACCTGTTCTTTGAAGACCTGTGCAAGAAAACAGAGTTCCTGGAGGGGAGCCAGAATCCTTAGGACTTCACTTGGCCAGAATTCCTCCCGCCGAGCTCCAGGCACCATAACCACCACGCTGTGGGTGTTGTGCAGAGCAGTGCCATTCTGGTGAACAGCTGAGGAGATGGCTGTCACCCTGGGCCATCCCCCCCCCCCAGGGGCTCAGTGGTCTGTGTTTTAGCTCTTCCTCTCATCCCTCATGTGCACCATGACAAACCTGGCTGTCCTTGAGGGGATACTGTACTGTTTGTCAACATCCACCTTGCTCTTGGGTGGACACAAAGCCCCATGCCCCATGAGGCCCTCTGCCTGTACCCAGTTTGAGTAGGCATTACCCCTTTCGGCAGCTATGCATACCACAGCCTTGCCCTAAAGTTCCACCGAGGGCGGATGTATTCCTGTCTCTGCCAAGCACACCTGTGGTGAAGGCAGGAAAGGTGGTCCAATATATACTCATGAAAGGAAGCCTAGTTTTCTGAATAAAGAGCTAGTGTGTGGCTGGGGATGTAGCTCAGTGGCAGAGCACTTGTCTAGCATGTGTGAGCCCTGGGTTCCATCCCTAGCCCCACACCAAAGATAAATAAGATAAAACAGAATTAAAGTCATTGTTCAGGCTGACACCGGTGTTCAACCTCCACCTCATCCGGCATGGAGTGCAGCATACTTGTTTCACAGATGAGGAAGCCATAATTCAGAGCTGATAAGGTTGGTAACTGATCAGTGTCACCCAGCTCTGCTGAGCTCCGCACTTGGCTTCCGTTACCTGTAAGAGGCTAACAAGCTTGGTCCACCTGCAGGGAGCTGGAGCACTGGACCCTCAGGCTGCCCTGCCTGGACAGAATACGGAAAACTCTGCAGACACTAGTGACTGGGGTGTGGGTCTCTGTGACTGTGTGCATGCTTCTGCATGTGTATGTGCACACAGTCAAAGAAAGGATCATCCAGGGGACCAGGTGCTGATTCTCAGGCTCTTGTCACTTTGTCCCTTCTCCCTGCAGAGGGCCATCCGTGTGCGCAGCCACTCCATGGAGACGGTGGTGGGCAGCCAGAGGAAGCTGCACACTGGGAGCCTCCCTGGGAGCCTCAGTGGGGGCATTGTCCACAACAGCATGGAAGTCACCAAGACTACCTTCTCAGTGAGTGTGGTGGACCCTGAGCCAGCATGTGGGGCCAGAGGAGGAAGGCAGCCTGTACCCCGACTCAGGCCAGGCAACTTGAACAGGGCAAGCTCTCAAAGGAATTTGAGCTTCTTGGTGATGACCTTGCCCAATGGAAGTGGCTCTTTGGAGCCTCCGTGCTACGTGGCCCCTGGGGTTGGCCTGGACTAGAGGCCTTCCTTTCTCCTTCTCTGAGTTTCCTTAATTCATGTCTACGTCCTCTTCTTTGGGACAGCTCTGCAAAATGGTACTGGAGTGCATTTTCTTGCTCAGAGGATTGGGACCCATGAGTGAGTGAGAGATGTCCCTGTTTCCTTCTTTAAAAAAACAATTATTTTTTTGTTCACTTTTATTTTATTTGAGAGTGACAGAGAGAAAAAGAGGCAGATAGAGAATGGGGCCTCCAACCACTGTAAATGGACTCCAGATGTATGCGCCCCTTGTGCATCTGGCTAACATGTGTCCTGGGGAGTCGAGCCTCGAACTGGAGTCCTTAGGCTTCACAGGCAAGCGCTTAACCGCTGAGCCATCTCTCCAGCCCTGTTTCCTTCTTACTAATGACAGCAGTGGCCATTCTAGCGTTGAACACTGAGTTAGAAATCCATACTTAAGAAAAGCCACTTAAAATAGATAACCAAGTAGTCTTTACTCCACACTTTGGGAAAAGCAAGCTCAGAGAGATTGAATCACTTGCTCAAGGTGTCACCCTGCTGAGCTGAGGGCTCGGGTTCCAGCCAGGCCTGCCGGACTCACAGTTTGTCCTCTTCATCCTGTGGGTACAGTTTTCAGGGAGTGAAGGCTCTGTAAGTCTGAGAGCTCTGGCCTGGTGACTCCCACCAGGGCTGGGAGGAGAGCGAACCATATAGCGTCAGTGACTTGCATGCCATCTTGTTACTGTGACTTCTGCAGTGAGGGAGAGTCAGGGACCCTGGGTCTTTGTCCTTATCCCGCCCATGACTTGCTAGCTGATCTTGATATATCTTGCTTTCTGATTCTCGGCTTCCTTATTGGCTAAGCGACAGGTTGGACCAGGCCACTCCAGGGCTCTGTGGCTTTGTGGTTCTCAGTCTGTGAGATCCCCTGAGTCATTCCAGCCCTCAATATCTGGGTGGCCCTGACCTTGTGGTCAGGAGTTCTGGTCTCTGTTCTCTGTTCTCTGTTGTAGCATTCCTTGGGGCCAAAGGCTTAGCTAAAGAACACAGGAAAGAGACTGTGAGTGGTTGGGCCGTAAGGTCTCAGCTCCTGGCTGTTTCCTTTTTTTTTTTTTTTTAAGAGTATCTTCTTCCTTAAAAAGAAATTTCTTTTGTTTATTTATTTGAGAGCGACAGAAAGAGGGAGGGAGGGAGAGAGAGAAAATGGGCGTGCCAGGGCTTCCAGCCACTGCAAATGAACTCCAGACTCCTGCACCCCCTTGTGCTCAGGCTAATGTGGGTCCTGGGGAATTGAGCCTCGAACTGGGGTCCTTAGGCTTCACAGGCAAGCGCTTAACTGCTAAGCCATTTCTCTAGCCCTTCTTCCTTTTTTTTTTTTTTTTTTTAAAATAAACATCTTTTATTTTTATTTATTTATTTCAGAGAGAGAGAGAAAGAGAGAGAGGGAGAGAGAGAGAGAGAGAGAGAGAGAGAGAGAGAGAGAGAGAGAACATGGCATGCCAGGGCCTCCAGCCACTGCATACCAGCTCTAGACACATGTGCCACCTTGTGCATCTGGCTTATATGGGTTTTGGGGAATTGAACCTGGGTCCTTTGGCTTTGAAGGCAAGAGCCTTAATCACTAAGCAATTTCTCTAGCCCCCTTGCTGTTTTTTGTGGTAATCTCCAGATCAGGAACTATATGTGAACCGGAGGGCGGGTAGGAAGGAGACGCAGGCCTAGTGTGCGCTCACTCTGGTGGTTTCGTTCACAGCCTGCAGTGGCCACAGCTGCCGTGAAGAACCAGTCACGGAGCCCCATCAAACGGCGTTCTGGACTCTTCCCCCGCCTGCACCCAGGCTCTGAGGGACAGGGAGATAGCCGGACACGATGGTAACTGTCAGGGCCCCAACTCTAACCATGACAGCTTGAGGTGCCCAAGGGGGGACGGTTTTGTCCAGCATTAAGAGATGGCTTCACTTGCCCCCTGCCTGTCTTCAGGCACTTTTGTGTCCCATCGCTCATTCAGCAGTTGATCCATTCAGCACAGCTGTGCCATTGTCTCCATGCAAGAACAAAGGTATTCTTTTTGTTTGCGGTAGGGTCTTGCTCTAGCCCTGGTTGAACTGGAATTCACTATGTAGTCTCAAGCTGGCCTTGAACTCATAGCGATCCTTGGCCTCCCCAGTGCTGGAGTCAAAGTTGTGTGTCACTATGCTTGGGGCTTTTTTTTGGGGGGGGGGGTGTGTAGAGAGACTGAGAGAATATGGGTGAGAGAAAAAGAGGTAAGAGAGAATGGGCGCACCAGGGCCTCCAGCCACTACAGATGAACTCGAGTTGCATGCACTACTTTGTGTATCTGGCTTTACTTGGGTACTGGGGAATCAAACCCAGGTTGTTAGGCTTTGCAGGCAGATGCCTTAACTGCTGATCCATCTCTCCAGCCCAGGTGTTTTTTTTTTTTTCTCGAGGTAGGGTCCCACTTTAGCTCAGGCTGATCTGGAATTCACTGTGTCATCTCAGGGTGGCCTCAAACTCATGGGGATCCTCCTACCTCTGCCTCCTAAGTGCTGGGATTAAAGGTGTATGTCACCATACCCAACGTATTTTTAAAAATATATTTATTTGTGTGTGTGTGTGTGTGTGTGTGTGTGTGTGTGTGTGTGCGCGCGCGCGTGTACGTGAGAGAGAGGGAGAGAGGGAGGGAGGGAGAGAGAGGGAGAGGGAATGAATGTAGGTGTGTCAAGAAGCCTCTTGCTTCTGCAAATGAACCCCAGGTGCATGAGCCACGTGTATCTGGCTTTGCAAGGGTATTGGGGAATTGAACCCTGACTAGCAGACTTCGCAAGCATCTTTTACCATTGAGCCAACTCCCTAGGCCCCAGATGTGTTCTTTTAAGGAATTGGGAAGTCCCTCCCCCCAAAGTAGGGTCTCACTCCAGCCCGGGGTTAACCTGGAATTCACTATGGAGTCTCAGGGTGGCCTCGAACTCATGGTGATCTTCCTACTTCTGCCTCCCCAGTGCTGGGATTAAAGGCGTGCGCCACCACACCCGGCTTTTTTTTTTTTTTTTTTTAAAATTACAGAGCAGACATGTATTCTTGAGGAAGTCTGTGCTTCTTAGCAGTGACTTATAGCATGATTTTGAGCAGCCCATGTTATGGGCAAACTTGAATGGAGAGCAGGCTTATTTTTGAGTTGAGTGGGGTGGCAGGGAGTTTTAGAAGTGGGTTGGGATTTTTCCCTAGAATAGGGTTTACTTCCCTCTTTCTGTTCGTTTTGGGGTTTTAGGGTATATCATTGCATCAGGTGCATGATTGGAGCAGGTACTTTTCAAGGCTAGGAGGTACCATTATACTGAAGCAAGGACAGTCAGCCATTGTCTTTGTTGACTGTGTTGGCCTCAGACCTTTGTGAATGGATTTGTGTCTTTACTGTTTGGATAGTCAAATGATGTCCTTCTGCATAAGCCTTTAGCCAATATGTCTCTTTGTTCCCTGTGCCTATCTAGCCTACCTCAACACCCTCCTGCCTCAGGGATTTCCATCTCTTAAACTCAAGGGTTGACGAAGTTCGAAGGTCCATTTTCTATAACTACTTCTGGCTCATACTGGGCTGTTGACTCTGCCTACGTTAAAAAAATAAAAAAGGTCTGTGGCTGTCTGATCTGGGGAGTCATAAGCCCTGCAGGTGGCTCTGAAGGCAGATGGGCTAGCAACCTCACAGGACTGTCATTTTAGCTCATTACTATTTAAATTTGGAAGCTACAGATTTCATAAGAAGGTTAAAAATGTAGGAACTAAATGCAAGGAGCAGAATAATGGTTATCAGGTTTCTAAAAATGGTAGGAACCTGGTTAAGCTAGGCCAAGCAGTTTTTACTGCTACCCAAATTGTGTTTGGGTTTTGGCAATGTTACCTTAAAAAGAATCCAGGCATTTTATCCTTGAGCAAGAAGAATCCTTATAAGCCACAGGGCAGAGTGTAGGAAGGAATTTAGCCAGAGACAAGCCACAAGGTATTCATGCTTTGATGTGACCTTTGAACAGCACAGGTGCCTTGATGCAGTCTCTACCGCAGGGCTCAGGGCCCAAGCAAGACCTCGTCTCCATTTTGTAGTCAGCTCTTTAGAGGTCCTGGTTCTAGAGAGCCTCAACATAGCAACCCTGAGGTAGACCATGAAAAGGTAGTTCATGCAGTTGAAAATATACTTGAATATATATCAAAATAGCATCCTGGCAATATGCTAAGAAGCGTTGAAGGATACATTTCTAGAAGAGTTAGTGGAACTGGGATTCTGGACTTCCAAAGTTGATCTTTAGCTTTTTTTTTTTTTTTTTTGAGGCAAGCCCAACAGGCTGGTTCTTTTTTTTAATGCTAGAGAGAAAGAGAGAGAGAAGGAATTGGTGCGCCAAGGTCTCCAGCCACTGCAACTGAACTCCAGATGCATGTGCCACTTGTGTGCATGTGTGACCTTACACACTTGTGTCACTTTGTGCAGCTGGTTTATGTGGGACCTGGAGAGTTGAACATGGGTCCTTAGGCTTTGCAGGCAAGCTTCCTTAATCACTAAGGTATCTCTCCAGCCTGATATTTAGCATTTTATTTTTTTGAGGTAGGGTTTCACTCTAGCTCAGGCTGATCTGGAATTCACTATGCAGTCTCAGGGTGGTCTTGAGCTCACTTGGTAATCCTCCTACCTCTGCCTCCTTAACGCTGAGATTATGTGCAATACCACACCCAGTGATCTTTAGCATTTTGGACCCAGACAGGAAACATTAGTTGGCTGTATTTATTCATTTATTCATTCATTCATTTATTTTTTATGAGAGAGAGAGAGAGAGAGAGAGAGGGAAAGAATGGCACACCAGGGTCTCCTGCCATTGCAAATGAACTCCAGATGCTTGCACCACATTGTGTGTCTGGCTTTACATGGGTACTGGGGAATTGAACCAGGCAGTCAGGCTTTGCAAGCAAGTGAGCATCTTTAGCTACTGAGCCATCTCTCCAACCTTGGTTGGGTTTTTGTTTTTCTTTGCTTCTGCTTTCACTATTCACTCAAATGCCCCTCCCCCTTGCTTCATTTCCCTACCTAATTGCTGGGATTGAACCTGGGATTTTGGACCTGCACTCTAGACAGGTGCTGTACCATGGCTGTATACCTCCAGCCCCCTCCTACGTAAGCTGCCAGACGGAGTTAATTGAATCTTTCCTTGAACGTCTAAAATGTGCTATGATCTTTTTAGTAAACTTGATATTACATCCACTTGATCTGTCCTTGCTGGTTATCTTTTAATACTTGAAGCAAGCCGGGCAAGCTTCTGCCACACAGTGCCCACCATGCCCGGTGCCCAGGTGTGCACTGCCAGAGAATCAGACTTGCCCCTAGGAGTGAGTGCATGGTCTTGCCAAGGACAGGAAGGCAGCTTCCCAGGCAGTTTGCTTGTAACTTGAGGCAAACTGATGACATGCAGGAAAGGGACAGAAGCAACTGCTCAGGGATGTGCAGAACCCCAGCATTCTTGGGCAGGTGGAAGCCAAGAGCTGGCGAAGACGACTGGGCAGGAGTAAGAAAAGAGGAATAAGAGGAGGAGGAGAGAGGGGAGGAGGAGGGGAAGAGACTGCCCAGAGAAGCACTCCTAATGCTAGGAGGTGAGACCATTTTGCTGGGTGTGCAGGCAAGTCCAGTGCAATGGGCCAGACCATGTGTTGGCTGATGATGAGGAAGTCACTAGCAGCCAATCAAAAGCTCATGGAGGCCATTTAACAGCTCTAGGATCACTGTGATCAAAAAGAGCAAGTAATGACAAATGTTAGAGAGGATGTGGTACATTGACCCATTGTGCATTTCTGGTAAAGATGTAAAATAGTGCATCTGCTTTGGAAAGCAGCCTGGAAGCCTTCTGAAAGCTAAGCAGAGAGTTCCGCAGGTCCTAGCAGCTCTCCCTACTCCTAGTGTAAGAGAATTGAAAACAGTTGTGTGTTACGAAGCTAGCTCAGTCAGTGCAGGTAGGTGATCACTGCAGCAGTATTTATGGTCGGCCAAAGAAACATTCAAATGCCTCCCATGTGATAACTAGTGAGGTAAAACTAAATGGACTATTATGTCACAACAAAAAGCTCTGAGGTACTGATGCTGGCCACAACACAGGTAAATTCGAAAATGTACTAGTGAGAGACTCTAGATACAAAGACCATATGTATTTTGCTAGATCCTATTGTTACAAAATGACCAGACTAGGCAAATCCATAGAGAGAAAATAGGTCAGTGGGTAGGGGTGGGCAGTGACTATGGATGGGGCTGTAGTTTCTTTCAGGAACCATAAAAATGTTCTAAAATTAGATTATGGTGGTGACTATACAATTCTGGGCATATTAAAAACCATTTAATTGTCTACTTTAAATAGAGAGTTGTATGACATGAGTATTATTTCTCAGCAATGCTGTTACTAAACTGAGGACAGAGCCATTATTTCTCCAGTAGTGGGCACAGGGTACCAGTACATGGTCCTTGCAAAACTACTGGATCCGGCTGAGAGTAACCTTTTGTTCCCTAGTGTCCTTGGCTGCCTTGTCACATGGATCCAGGGGTCTTGTATTATCATCTGTTTGTAGGCTGTTCCCAAGAGTCATACAGTAGGTGGCCCTCCAGCAACTCCCAGGAATCCATGGGAGTTTGGTTGATTACTACACAGATACCCTCTGTTCCCTGTGGGACCCTCTTGACCTATAGCTCTGCCCTTGTGAGATGGCCATTTTGAGTGACTTTAGGGGTAGACTTTGGCTCAAGGCCATCAAGCTAAGGCTCCTGTTTGGGGCTCTTGACCCTCATCTATGAATCTAGAATGGCCCTTACTATAAGGGGTAGAAACCCCTGTTGTTTGCTGCTGTCTCAGGGCTCAGGTAGGGAAGGGAGTGGTGGCTACATTCTGTGGGGAGCATTGGCCCCCACATTCAGAACTTTGTCTGCGTCCAGGGGTGTGCAAGGGCTGGTTTCTGGCTACAGAGTCTCACTCTTCCTTCACTCCCTTCCCTTCAGTGACAGTACCTCCAGCACCCCAAAGACCCCAGATGGCGGACATTCTTCCCAGGAGATAAAATCGGAGACCTCATCCAATCCCAGCTCTCCAGAAATCTGTACCAACAAAGAAAAGTAAGAGATTCAGGGATTGGGAGAGGCTGTCTGAAACCATGTGGAGTCTTGGCTCATGTGCTGTGTTGCCAGGCAAGCTGAGAGTGATGGCTTTTCTGTTAACTCTCTGGAACATAAGGCCAGAAGGGGTGCAAGGGGCCATAGGCCAGCTCGGATCTCTGCTGGGTCTGCCCAGCTTTCGGTCTGAGGGCTGAGATGGGTCTCAGTGCTGGTGACCAGGGCTTGTCTCGCTTCTGCTTCCCCTGTAGGCCCTTCACGAAGTTGAAGGAGAACGGCCGCGCCAACATCTCGCGCTCCTCCTCCAGCACCAGCAGCTTCAGCAGCACGGCAGGGGAGGGCGAAGCCGTGGAGGAGGGGGACAGCGGGGTAAGGTCCTGCCCCACCTGGAGGTGGCATTCTGGGGCATAGCTGCTCACACTCTATGCTTTCAAATAGTGCCATGGGTGGTGGGGTCTCTCAGACTGTATAACAGCAGTAGGAGAAGGAGGATAGGGTCAGACTGGATGGCATCACTGCTCAGGGGCACACTGGCTCGGGAGGGGAAGGCCCAGATGCCCTTTCTGGAGAGGTAGAGGCTGCAGCCAGGACTGGAAGAGCAGGCCCTAGTTGGGTAAGAGGCAGGGGCTGCTCTAGGCCTGCATGAGCCATCCCAGATTGCTGCGAGCTGCTGAGGGCACACTGGTCTTGTTCACCCAACCTCTCACCCTGTCTCTCTCCCCAGAGCAGCCAGCCATCCACAACTTCACCCTTCAAGCAGGAGGTGTTCGTCTATAGCCCCTCTCCAAGCAGCGAGAACCCCGGCCTGGGAGCTGCTGCCACCCCTATCATCATGAGCCGGAGTCCCACAGGTCAGTGTCATGTGCAGACATACATGGTATAGTTTGGAGGACAGGGATGTGCCTTTTCCACTGTCCATGGACCATGCACCCCAGGTGTACCGAACTGGCCAGCTTCCACTTCTCCAAGATGCTAAGGCCTTCAGCTCTGATAACTCTCTGCCCATCCATCTTAAAAAGATTTTCTGGGCTGGGGAGATGGTTAGTGGCTAAGAATTCTTGCTGCACAAGCATGTAGACCTGCACCCACATAAACAGCCATGATCTGATGGAGATTACACAGTGGAGGAATTGGGATTGTATGAGTAGAAAGCCAAGTATTCTTTGCTTACCTGTTGCGTTGCCCCATCACTGCCCCATCCCCACTTGGGGCCCTTCTGTCACAGTAGATTGATCACACAGGGCTAAGAGGGAAACAGAATGGAAGGCAGGAGGAATGAGAGACTGTGTTATGGACCTGCATGGGGTTTGGTGCAGCAGAGTCATCTCATATGAGGTGTGAGAGAGGTGAGAGGTTGCACTGACCACAGGTGGGCTGCCAGGAAACCCTGGTGAGGGACCCTGGCATTGTCCTTGTCAGTGGTGAAAGCCATTGAGGACTCTGAAGTAGGGACGCGCCACCTTGTGGAAGGAAAGACCATTTGGCAGCTGCATGCTGAGTGTAGAAAGGATCGGTCCTGGCTAGCAGGGACACAGTGAGATAAGCCAGGTAGGAAAGGACGCTACGAGGCAGAATTCACTGTGATTGGTCTTAGGGGACTCAGGGAGAGCAGCAATCTAGGCCTTTCTGGTTTCTGGGATCCTCAAAGCTGGGCAGAGTTAGAGGTACCTGTCTGGGGAGGAGAGGGTCCAGCCACATGGCCATCTAAGTAGTTCTGTGTGGTAGATGCTGTTTACCCAGTGGGCACTGTGGGTGCCTAGGAACTGAAGTCCTGCTCCCACTCTGAAGAGGACAGCACAGCACCGGGCAAGCACAGGGCTTGGGAGGCTGCTTCTAAATGCTGGGTCTGCCACTCATGATGTGACACTGGGTGAACTACTGAGCCTTCCCATGCATGCCTCAGTTTCTCTCGGCCAAAAATGAAAGGAAAGGAATGGTAGCTTTGACCTCATAGGTTGGTCGTATGAAGATTTCATGAGCTTATGCTGCAAGTGTGTGTTAAGTGACTGCAGCAAAACAATGGTGTGATCAGTGGCTCTCATCTGGGAATAATCTTGCTTCTTGGGGTATCTCTGGAGAGTTTTTATTTTCACAGTTGTGTTGTGGGGGCTTCCTACTGGTAGAGATGTTGCTAAACCATGTCAAAAGGAAGTAAATAGAAGATGATATAGGGGATACTATAGTCAAAAGCAAGTAACCCTTTGTGGTAGACTTCCAAGTTAATGGAGCAATTCTTGCCTTCCTCTCATTCAGCCGCCTGTGGTTGGGCAGTTCTGGAGTTGGGTTCTAAACCTCAGCTGTGACATTGATGAGACCACCTCTCTGAGCCACGGTTTCCTCATCTGTAAAATTATATAGACATACACATTAAAAATATGATTACAGGGCTGGAGAGATGGCTTAGCGGTTAAGCACTTGCCTGTGAAGCCTAAGGACCCCGGTTCGAGGCTCGGTTCCCCAGGTCCCACGTTAGCCAAATGCACAAGGGGGCGCACGTGTCTGGAGTTCATTTGCAGAGGCTGGAAGCCCTGGCGCGCCCATTCTCTCTCTCTCTCCCTCTATCTATCTTTCTCTCTGTGTCTGTCGCTCTCAAATAAATAAATAAAAAAATTTTAAAAATATGATTACATATTGATGGAATGAATAGAAGACTATGTCACCAAAACTATCTCCTACATGGCATCAAATGGATATCAAAATAAGACGGCTGCTGTCCAGGGCGGGGCTTAGGTGAAGGGAGGCATAGGGAGTATCTGCTGCTTGCTGAAGGTCATCCAAGGAGGAAGGGAACATGTAATAGGTATGGAAACTTGCCCAGTGCTTATGGCGGCACACCCCTGTCCTCCAGGGTCATATTTAATCCAATGGACTGCTTATTTTCTTTTCCTTTAAAAATATTATTTATTTATATACAAAGAGATAGGAAGAGGGGGAGAGAGAGAGAGAGGGAGAAGAAGAAGAGGAGAAGGAGGAGAAGGAGGAGGAGGAAGAAGAAAAAATAATAATGAATGGGCACACCAGGGACTCCTGCCACTGCAGACTAACTCCAGACACATTTGTCACCTTGTTCATTTGACATTTACATGGGTATTAGAGAACTGAATCCTGCTTGTCAGCCTTTGCAAGCAAGTGCTTTTAACCACTGAGCCATCTCCCCAGCCCTGCAATGGGTAGTCTTTACCCTTAGTCCCATGTGCACTATGCTGTTCCTGCTGGCTGCCCCACCAAGTTTGGGGAGAGGCAGGTTAAGAGGCAAGAGATAGCCTGGGAAGGCTTGATGGAGTCTTCCATAATCTCAGAATCTCAGAAGTCTTCTCATAATCTCTGATTTTGGTCATTTCATGAAATTTGGGGCTCAGAAAGTGATTAGCTGAGTCATTCAGAGAAGGCCTTGTAGCATGCATGTTTCTGTGCACACACACGTGTTTTTACCAATATGATAGATCTGAAGGACGCAGTTTACAAATAATAATATAATAGCACAATTCTTTACTGAAAATCCCACATGTACAACTGATTCTCACAGAACACTGTTTTTTCACTTTGAACTCAGGCTGTGGGGCTTTGCAAGAAAGTGCCTTTAACTGTTGAGTCATTTCTCCAGCCTAGAACAATTTTACTATTATTTGATCTAACTTTTGTGACTATAGCCAGCTTAATGCTAAGGATGACAAACCAATGTAGTTCAAGTGCTGGAAGAATAGTCCCTGTTTTTGTGCTGCTAGTTGCATTGTAATGGCTGTAGATACAACACATTTTCAAGATACAATATTATTTTCTGTATTAATTTCAACATTACAAACCAGTTCCTGACTTGCAACATCACAGCTGATCTCAAAGTACCACTGTGACATCTCTGAACTTGGATTTGAGAAGAGCTGCGTGGTTTACCACCTTAATGTGTGTGTGTATAATGCGGTGTGGCATATACCTGTGGTGTATGCGTGTATATGTGCCCATGCTGCACCCCATGGACTTTCCTGGGGCAGCATGTGCTCATGTTCAGTGGTCAGAAGGGAAAGTTGGGTGTCCCACTCGATTGCTCTTCTGCTGATCTTATTTGAGCCAGAGTTTGTTTATCCCCTTCCTTCCATTTATTTGAGAGAGAAAGAGAGGCAGAGAGGCTTACATGGGTCCTGGAGAACTGAACCTGGGTCCTTTGGCTTTGCAGGCAAGCACCTTAACTGCAAAGCCATCTCTCTAGCCCAAGCCAGAGTTTCTTATTGGTCCCCAGGCTTGCTGGTGTGTGTGTGTGTGAGAGAGATGGGGCGGGGGGGAAGAGTGTGTCATGATGATTCTCTGGTCTCTGCTCCCCACTTCACATAGCACTAGGGTTACAGTTGTATGTGGCCATGCCCAGCTGTTTATGTGGGTCCTGGGGATTGAACTTAAGTGGCCTCTCAGGCCTCATGTACCACAGGAAGTGTTATTAACTGCTGAGCCATCTCTGGAGCCCTTTAGTGTATTTTTTAAGGTTTAGAGAGATTTTATTAGATTAACAGAATGGAAAGAGGAGAAAGCCCAGTACAGAGACCCAAATTAGAGTCATTTATAGGTTCTGAATGGTGGCTGATTAACCTCTTAATGTTTTTGTTTTCAAAGGTAGGGTCTCACTTCAGCCCAAGCTGGTGTAGAATTCACTATGTCATCTCAGGCTGGCCTTGAATTTACAATGACCCTTCTACTTCTGCCTCCCTGCTGGTATTTTTGACCTAAGGATACAATAGGTGCAAGAGTACAGATAATGTTAAAACAACGAGGAAATGGTATATATTGAATACTATCTTTATTGAATATAGCAGTTAACTTCTAATCTTACGTAATTAATTTTTTTTGAAGCAGGGTCTCTCTGTACAGTCCAGGCTGACCTGGAACTCACTGTAATCCAGGCTGGACTCAAACTCACAGTGATCCTCCTACCCTAGCCTCCTATGTGCTGGGCATTAAAGGAGTGTACCACACCTGACACTATAATTTTTTTTTAAATTTTTTATTTATTTATTTGAGAGCAACAGACATAGAGAGAAAGACAGATAGAGGGAGAGAGAGAGAATGGGCGCGCCAGGGCTTCCAGCCTCTGCAAACGAACTCCAGACGCGTGCGCCCCCTTGTGCATCTGGCTAACGTGGGACCTGGGGAACCGAGCCTCGAACTGGGGTCCTTAGGCTTCACAGGAAAGCGCTTAACCACTAAGCCATCTCTCCAGCCCTATAATTTAATTTTTAAAGTGGTCTGTGTTTAACAAGTGACTCCAGACATTTCTCAAAATTTGAGTGTTGGTTCTGGTGTTTGGCTGCTGCTTAGTGAGCATGCCTTGAGGAGAGCTGGGGACCCTTTTCCTTTGCCTTCCCCTTCAAATCCCTATTAGAACGATCCTGCAGCTCCACTCCTTTTTCTTTTCTTAGATGCCAAGAGCAGAAACTCCCCGCGGTCAAACCTGAAATTCCGCTTTGATAAGCTCAGCCATGCCAGCTCCAGTGCGGTAAGGATTCTGTGGGGACAGTTGAGGACCAGCCCCATGAGCCCAGTAGCCAACATTCCAGGACCCTCCAAAGCTAGTCTTCTTTCCTATGGCCTGATGGAGAGTGCATCTGAGACATTGCATGAGGGTCTCTGAGGAAGGGGCTGAAGGAATGCTCTGGTCCGACCTAGGCAAGATGCTGTCTGTCCCCAGTGGTGCAGGCACCAGCCACCCAGCCACCTTTGCCACATACCCCTTCTGTATTAGAGCTGTACCTATGGTGCATTGTTACCCAGAAGTGAGTTTTTAAAAATATTTTATTTATTTATTTGAGAGAGAGAGTGTGAATGGGCATGCTAGGACCTCCAGCCACTGTAAATGAACTCCAAATGTATGTGCCCCTTGTGCATCTGACTTACATGGGTCCTGGAGAGTCAAACTGGGATCCTTTGACTTTACAGGCAAATGAGTAACCTCTAAGCCATCTCTCTTCCGCTCCCCAAAATATTATTTATTTATTTACTTATTTGAGGAAGAGAGTCAGATAGAGAAAGAAAGAATGGGTGCACCAAGACCTCCAGCTGCTGGAAACGAACTCCAGATGCATGTGCCGCTTGGTGCATCTGGCAGAAGTAAGTTTTGATGTGGCTGGGACCCAAGTCTCTTCTTGAGACCAGATTGCTGAGGGCCAAATGTATAGAAGCTGCAGGCAGAGGGGGAGTTAACAGTCTGGTTTTAAAAAATTCTTCTACGGATGTTTCTTGTACAGGGTCACTAATGTGAAAGAAGAGCCCTTCCCCAGTCCAAGGTAAGTGAGTGAGTGAGCGTCCTTCAGTGGCCATGAGTGGGACTGTTCTCCTAAGGTCAGGGTGCTCATGCCTTATAACTGGAGAATGGCCAGAGAGACGTTGTCAGCTGGGGAAGTCATATAGTAGCCTCCCTGAATCCTTGATAATGGTGTCTGCAAGGGGCAGGGAGAGGGGCTGAGGAGGTTTGGGGTAGAGTTGCACAGTGGGATTAAGGCAGACCCACATACTGGATAGAACTAGTTCCCATACACAGAAGGGGTGGTCACCCAGAGCCCACTTCCTTCCCTGGAAGGAGGAATTCCTTAGTTCATCCCTTCATTCTCTGTTTGCCGGAAGCCTGGCCTGCTTTGTATCTGATAAAGGCTCCAGCTTGGAGTGTATCCTCCCTACATTCCACAAGATGCTCTTATCTAGCGAATGTTGTAAGGGACATTGTGAAGGGATACCGTGAGGGACAGCCCCAGGGAGGCCTTTTCACAGCTAGTGAAGTCACCAGAGACCTATTGGGACCTCCACCTTCTACCCACCTGAGGATTCCAGGAGTATGAGTGACACAAGAGAAAGGGTACAGTGGGGCCCATTTCATGTTCCATTTGCTCATGAAATAAACAAAAGAGAAAAAAGAGCCATCTGTGATGGCTTCAGATGCTTCTGTTCACAGCACTGTGGTCATACCCGACTTCTGGGGCTGAAGTTGGCATCCTTGTATTTGACACCCTCTTTGTCCTGAGTATAGCCATGGGCAGGTGTGTTCTCCGCCCTGACTCCTTGGAGCCACACTGTCAGCATTTGCCCTCCCTCCCTCCTTCCCTTCCTCCAGTGCTCACTCGCTGTCTCCTTTCGTCTCTCCTTCAGGGAAGTCCTGATTCTGTCCTGAAGAAGGCTCCTATTCCAGCTGTTTGGGGGTGCCATCCACTACTCTGACCATTACAGGCCTGCTGTCTTACTGGCCACCTGTCTAGCAGACCAGCTGTCTGTCCGTGTCTCAACCCGGCCACAGCTCTGCTGGCTCCTTCAACAACAGACCCCACAAGCACTTCCCCATCTCGACAAGAGATCTCATGCCCAGAGGTGCCATTGCTCCTGACCTCCTGAAGTGACATCGGTCAGGAGCACCTGCCTTCTGTTTTGTCTCAAGAAAAAATCTGGACAAGGGGAAATCTTTGGGGGGGGGATGGAGCTCATCTAGAACCTGGGAATTTGTCCCAGAAGTGGAGGGGTGTGATGAGATGGGCAGCAGAGGTGAAAGCAGAATGTGTGGCAGGTTCTGTGTTCTGTGGGTCACAGTGCAGTGCCTTCCTAGACTTGACAGAAGTGTTGTCATCATTCAGACATATTCTGGTGATGGGAGGGCTGCTTTTCCTAGGGCTGAGATTCCCAGAGTCTTCAGGTCTCACCTGATAAAAACTGGCTCCATTGCCCTATACCTCTGGAGCTCCAAAATGTTTCTCTGCTTCAGTGATAAGCACTTCTGACCCCTGGCATGGGGGCTCTGTCTCTGCTAATAGGGTCTCTTGATGGGGCTCAGGCTGGTGGAAGCTCGGGGTCTGGCTGGGCATGTCTGAGCCTGGCTGCTTAACTTCTTAGACTGTACTCAGCATCTTTTGTCCTAATTTCACACAGGTTCCTAACTACCCTTGCTGTGGGAGAAGCCCTGGGCAGTCTTTCCCTCTGAGTGGATATTTTTTCCATGAAGGGGTGTGAAGCCAGGATTACAAAGAGTTCAGGGAGAGCAAAGGACCTACGTGAGGGCTTTTGTTGGCTGAGTTAACTCAGGATTCAGGGGCTTGTCTGGGATCCGGTCCTGCACTGTTGTGGAGTTTTAAGAATGACAGTTAGTCCAACCCATCCTTTAGGTAAGAGGGGACAGGTGCAGTGGAGGGTCACTTGGCAGGTTCTCAGCAGGCCAATGAGTGGGGGTTTATGGGGACAAAATGTAATATCCTTTCACAGTTTATGTCCCTTGCATCTTCAAGGAGCCCTGTACTGCTGGGGCCTGCTTCTAGTCACTGTGCCCTTAGACCATGTCCCAGGCTGTCCCCCAGTCTTGCCCCTCTTTCCTGGTCTTTAGGCTGTTGTACATCTATAAGTCTCTTGCAAGCCTAACCCACGTGGCTGTGCTTGAGTCCCTGCACACTGCCACCTGGGGCAGCTCATCCTGAGGAGCCGCCCTTCTGGCTTCTTCCCCGCCCATGTCTGTAGGGTGTTTCTGCTGCCATGTGCAGGGTGGAGCGCCCTGCACAGGACACCCTCGAAGGTCCTGCAGCTTTCAGTGCACGTGGGCCTTGGCATGGGGCTGCTGTGGTGACCGTGGCCAGGCTGCTGCCTTAATGAGCAGACGGCAAGATTTCTGAATGCTTTATCTGTATAGGGACCTATTCCCATGCCAAAGCACAGAAATATGACACAGTGTTTTGGACTGATATTGTAACTCTTTCCCTATTTCTTTTACCATCTGAACAAAATCTGTGTCCTTTGTTCTCCACTCACTTGTTGGGTTCTATTTGCAGCCAGGGGATGGGGCCTTCTTCCCTACCCCCATTTGAGAAACGTGCTTACAGAGTACTATCTGGTAAAATTTGTTCTCATTAGAAGGTCAACAGAATATCTGTTTGGCTTTTATTAAAAGTCAGTGTAGCGGCGCCCACTGCCGGAAGGAGGCCCACGGATTCTGGCAGCATTCTGTGGGTGGCTTTCTGAAAGAACTTGAAAGGTCAAACTGTGTTTTCTTTGAAAACTATGGCAGGGTTCTGGCTCCCCTCTCTTGGTAGCTCAAGTTGACAGTTGCTTTGTGGTTGTGTTCTGTTGCGTTGTGACCTGGAGTCCTCTGGAGCGTCGAGGCTGTTCCCATGCTGTCATATTTGGGAACCTCATACCCCCTTCCCCCACTGCTCTGGATACTTCTACAGCTCTGCCTCCTGGATGGGGTTTGCCCCGTCTCTGGGCCAGTGGATAGGAAGGATAGCTGTGTTCAGATGAACTGAGAGGCACGGAGCTGGGGTGTGATCTCCATCTTTGGTTTGCTGTTGTGGTGTGCTAGGCAAGATCTGATCTTTCACCCTGCCTGTCTAGCAAGTGCATTCTACGGCTTCCAGGGTGGGCATTGACAGCCCACCACAGGTTCTGAGCTAGGAGGGTGGAGGAGAACAAAGGTGGGCCCAGTCCTTTGGGCCATGGGCAGTAGCTCAGGGTTCTGGGTGGCTGTTTTCCCCACTCTGTGATCCAAAATGTCTTTCCTTTCATGGCTGTACCCAGTCTTTGGCGCTCGGACTTTCTGAAGCCCCCCTCAGCTCTATAGCTGGTGTTGTGTGCATCATGCCCTTGTTGCTATTTAGGGCACTTCCATGGTGCCCACTTGGTCACATCTCTGGCTCTGGGCACTATTTGACCGACTGAAGGAACCGTACTTTGCAAGGCTGTAGGGCACCCTGATGCTGCCAGCTCTGCTGATGCTTAAAAACAGATGCAGAGATGCTCAATATAGAAGGTCCTAGCAGTTTATGTCTGTGCCAATGAATGTCAAGTGGTCTTTTTTGGAAACTGTCCCTGGTTCAGCTTTATGGCAGCCTCTGGTTACTCAAATCTCATGGTCCCTTTTAGCACATCATGCAATGTGCCTGACGCCACACAGCCACCCTAGTGGCCACGCTGTTTCTAGAGTCCACAGCTTGATGCCTTTCCTTTGTACCTACTGTACTGTACTGCTGATGGAGGAAGAGGGTGCATTCCTGGGCCTGGATTGTGGGGGAACAGGTTGACTGGGGGCCCCACCCTCGGGGAGGTACCAAGGGTGGCAGGTGCTGGCAGGGCCTCAGCCTGTGCCGTTTTTCATCAGAAGGAATCTTGGTCAGTGAGGGCCTGGGGGCTTGGGGTGCAGCTTGAGCAGAGAAAATGGCAGGAGAGGGATTCCAGCCAAATGTTCCTCAGTGGCCTCAGTTCAGTCTGGAATGGGCTGGGGCCTGGGCAAGAATGCAGCTACCCCAGGCTTCTGTGTTCTAAATTAAGACAGAAAGTAGTGAAAGGAAACTTCTTTTCTCACAGATTATCTTCTCTTCCCCCTCGCTTTTTGTGGTGATGGGGGTGAACCCAGGGCCTCGCTCATGCTAAGCAAGTGTTCTGCCACTGCTCAGCTGTACCCCAGCCTCTCCAGTTCTTAAAATAGAAGTTAATAAAAACCCAGTCTCAAGCGGTAAGACAGGACACACTTCATTTTCTTACCATCACCCTTTAAGGTGCCAATTCAAACACTACCTTTGGTCATTTGTTTCTTAGTCTGTAAAGACAGCACTGTTGTGGGGAATGTGGTCAGGAATCAAGTAGGTCTCAGCTCCTGGGTGGGCCGGGACCAGGCCGTCAGTCATGCTCTGAACCCAGGTTCCTCCTCCAGCCTTCAGCTACTGCTTTCCTCAGGCGGGGGTGCAGTTAGCAAGGCTGTCCCTGAGCCTGGAAGGGGGCCTCTGAGGCATTCTTCTACCAGTGGCTGGTGTCTTTCACCATGAGCCCCTTGCCCACTCCACTGTCATGTCCCTCTCCTTCCAGCTGGTCTGTGTGCCCACTTGGGAGGAATAAGACAAACCTGGCCAGGGCCAAAGGGTAGCAGAGCCCTGTCTCATGAGAGGCTTCTAGGCAGTGGCTCTGGCCTGGGCCTTACCAGCCCTGAGGAGAGGATATTTGGCTGGAAGACTCGAATTCAATTGCCATTGTCTTTGGTTTTGTGACATTTCTGCTTGGAAGGGTGAAATCCCCCTTCCCGCTCCTTAGCACTTGTGCCAACTCTCCCTCGTCGTGGGTGTCACCCTTTGACCCTCCAGCTCGGGGAGTGCTGATGTCTCCTCGTGAAGAGATGCCTGTGTGGTAGAACCTAAGACATGTAGCTTGGAAATGACCCTTCCCCTGTGACGATGATTTTTCTTTCCTTCCTCTTAGTGAGGAAGCGATTTGTAGATCCTGATTGCCTATGTCATGTAAATAGTGTACATTTAATTTATTGCTATGGTAGCATATTGTATTTGTTAATGTATAAAACAAATTCTAAAAGGTTGACAAATGTATATTTTGTTGCTTAAATGTGTCTTTGCAGAAATTGACAATAAAATAACATATTTTGTGTCCATCAGTGTTCAGACGTTTTTGCCTGGAATGCCATCACCTTTCAGCTCATGGACATTGTGAGCTGGCAGGCCCGTGCTGCAGAGGAATGCCCGCAAACACAGGGCACGCTTCAGACATCTCCCAGCTGCCTCAGTGTATCACGTGTGCTGTGGGCCCCACCCAGTGCTACTTTGGCTTGAAGAGTATTTAAAAGAATTAGAAAAGTCATCCATCCATCTAACCATAACTTTAAAAAAGTAGTTTCTACTTCTTTAAAAGAAATCAGATGTGTGTAGATGCACATGTGTGTTTGGGTTTCCACACACATGTGCTGTGCATGTGGAAGCCACAGGTGAATATTGGGTGTCTTCTCAGTCACTCTCCACCTTGATTTGTGAGACAGAGACTCTGTCATTGAACCCAGAGCTCAGTGGTTTAGCTAGTCTAGCTGGCCAGCATGCCCTGGGATCCTCCTATCTCTGCCTCCTGAGCTGTGGGATTACAGGTGTGCACTATGATACTCAGCTTTAATGTAGGTGTTGGAATCCAAACTCAGGTCCTCATGCTTGCCCAGCAAGCACTTTCCTGACTAAGCCATCTCCCCAGCCCCCTCACTTTAACTGTGACGGGTACAGTGTTTCTTTGCTAAGGGATGGTTTGACCTCCTACCAATACCTTGTCATCCTGTGCAGACACTAGTCCATAAATGATGCATTTAGGAGGGCTAGAGCCTTTGAGGCTGAGTGGGGAGGGAACTGGCAAACTCCCCCATGATAGAAGGGTTTTGCAATTAGTTTCCTGTTGTTGGCAGAACACACCTAATCAAGAGCAGCTTGTGGGAGGAAAGGGTTTATTTATTTGGTGTTTCAAGGTACGGTGTCACTCTAGCCCAGGCTGACCTGGAATTCACTATGGAGTCTCAGGGTGACCTTGAATTCACAGCAATCTTCCTACCTCTGCCTCCTGAGTGCTGGGATTAAAGGCGTGTGCCATCATGCCTGGCAAAGAAAGGGTCTATTTTGGTTTACAGACTTGAGAGGAAGCTCTGTGATGGAAGGGGAAAACAATGGCATGAGCAGAGGGTGGACATCACCTCCTGGCCAACATCAGGTAGACAACAGCAACAGGACAGTGTGTCAAACACTGGCAAGGGGAAGCTGGCTATAACATCCATAAACCTGTCCCAACAATACATCACGTCCAAGAAGCTCCAGTTCCCAAATTGCCACCAGCTGGGGACCTAGCATGTAGAACACATAAGTTTATGGGGGCACTTGAATCAAACCACCATAAAATGTGTGACCCTTCCTGAAGGGAGACATGAAAGAAGGAAAGCATGGCAGAGGTGACTGATGTGGCAGCACATTTGGCAGTAACAGGAGCCCATCAACATCATTGGGGAATCCTGTAGGCCAAGTTGTCCACTGGAGGAGTCCTGCATATCCTAAGGATGAGCTAACAATTACACCTGTGCTACATGTAGTCACTGGGTGACGTTTGGCTTCGGTGTAGTTCAAACCCCACACCCAGGGCCTGGTAGGCTGCTAGGAGAAATTCAGTCCTGAGAACCAAGAGAGCTGATGTCCAAGAGCAGGAGAAGATGGGCGTCACATAGCTCCAGCAGAGAGCATCTTTGCCCCTCCTCCACCTCGTTCCCTGAGGTCCTCCATGGACTCTCTGATTCCCACTTGCATTGGTTCAGGTGGTCTTTACTCATGTTGCTGATTCAAATGCTAATCTCTTTGGGTGTACCTCACAGGCACACCCAAAATGTTTTATCAGCAATGTGGGTGTTCTTTAGTCCAGTCAGCCGGCCACCAGCCACGTCAAGTGTATCTTTACTTTCATTCATTCAGTACTGTTATGTTACCCGGGGGAGGGCTTCTGGTTTATTGCTAGTTCTGATGCAATAGTGCCTTTCTGCACATCTGTTGTGACTGCTTATTTCCAGTGACCCCAATGGTTCTGTGACTTTGAAGTGTGGATGTGGTGGGTCATTGTTATGGTCCATTCATCGCCTTCCCTTGTCATTTAATGGTGCAATGTACTCTCCTGTGTCCATGCAGCCTAGAGCTAAGTTCCAGAGGCACTGAGACATAGTTATGGTATCTATTTTGATCCAGGAGAGGGGGCTTTCTGTCTCTATGTCTGGCAGAGGTGGTGTCTGAAGCATCAGAGTTCTTCAGAAACCTTATAGACGACTCCAACTTTAGAGCAGCCCCATCTGTTCTCACAACAGATGGAGTTCCCTGCATAAGCACCACTCAGGAAAACCTCCAGCATGAAAATTACCTGGAGATACTGTTAAAAATGCAGATTCCATGGGCTGGAGAGATGGCTTAGCGGTTAAGCGCTTGCCTGTGAAGCCTAAGGACCCCAGTTCGAGGCTCGGTTCCCCAGGACCCACGTTAGCCAGATGCACAAGGGGGCGCATGCGTCTGGAGTTCGTTTGCAGAGGCTGGAAGCCCTGGCACGCCCATTCTCTCTCTCTCCCTCTATCTGTCTTTCTCTCTGTGTCTGTCGCTCTCAAATAAATAAATTTAATTAAAAAAAAATGCAGATTCCAGGCTGGGCATGGTGGCGCACGCCCTTAATCCATGCACTTAGGAGGCCGAGGTAGAAGGATCGCTGTGAGTTCGAAGCCACCCTGAGCCTCCATAGTGAATTCCAGGTTAGCCTGGGCTACAGCAAGGCCCTACCTCGACCCCCGCCCCCAATGTAGATTCTAGGCACTGCTCAGGATATTACAATTCAATTGTTCTGTGCAAGGCACATGAACCTGCATTTTCAAATAAACACGAGAACATATACTATAGTCTGTTATGGTCTCTATTTAAATCTACTTCCCTATAGTAGCCTCAGGCCCAGTGAGAGTGCTAGGAGAGATAGAAGCCTGTCCCCTAACTAAGGTGATTATTTTCATAATTACCACACATGTGGAAAAATATGTCCCACAAAACACAGACTTTGTGGGACAAAAAAGGAAAGGAAAGGGAATTACTAGCAAGAATAGCATAGAGAAATATCCATGAACTATGAAGGAGTAATTTGATATGAAAATGGATTATAGGCTGCAAGGATGACAAGGGCATCCTAGAATAGAAGACACAGGATGAAAAGATCAGCATCATGCAGAAGTAGATGAAAAGAATTTGGCAGGAAGAGAAATTAGAACTGAAAGTACTGAAAATTCAATTAAAATGCACATGCAGCTAGGGCCTCTTTCTCTAAACCTAAAAACCAATGATCAGAAGTAAGGTGTGATGTGGGGCTGTGGAACCCTACTAGCCGCCTCAGAACGGAACGCTTGCTGGAGTGAGCTGATGGTCGTGAGTGAGCTAATGATGTCAGAGGCAACGAGCGACTCCAACAGACAGACTAAAGACGAGTGATGAATGGGCTCCATCAAGTGGAAATAACACAAAACAGCCCAATTTAAGAAAGCTAATAAGGACAAGCTGCACCATCGTCAGCTCCACAAGGAGACAAACACATGAACAACCGGTGAGTCTGCCTCAGGAGTGGTACAGGCACAGTGTGGGAAAATGGCAGAAGGTTTGCTGGGGTGGTTGGATCAGATGAATGTAAAGGGCCCATAAGACATTACATAAGTACATATGTATGTGCATACACATGTCTAACAAGAGTCCTCATGGGCTTGTTCTAAAATAACCACTTGCTGGATTTTAAGAGAATTTGACACCAATAGGGAGTCTGAGAAAAATTCCAATGTATGGACTATGAGTTCCAGGTGACATTCAGCTGCACCCTGAAGTACAATAGTGAATACCATGCAAAATGAATTTGAACTTTTTTAATTATAGAATTTTCCACTAAGGAAGAGTTTAAAAAAACCTAGCAGATATAAACAACTGTAAGCTATTATGAGGACTAAGCAACAATAAAAATTGTTACTTAAGGGGCTGGAGAGATTGCTTAGCGGTTAAGCGCTTGCTTGTGAAGTGTTAAGAACCCTGGTTCAAGGCTCGATTACCCAAGATCCATGTTAGCCAGATGCACAAAGGGCACACTCATCTGGTGTTTGTTTGCAGTGGCTGGAGGCCCTGGCATGCCCATTCTTTCTTTCTCTCTGCCTCTTTCTCTCTGTCTCTCTCAAATAAATAAATAAATAATAAAAAAGTTGTTACTTAAGATTTTAATCCTGGAACTTCATTATTGACAGCATTGAATAAGGTGACTCTGATGTAGGACTCAGAACTAGCTCAAACTAGTTTAAGCCTCCAAAGGGGCATTTATTAAGATGTAAGAGAATCAAGGACAACGGTCCAGCTGGCCACACAAAGGACAGCAGAAGTGGCCAGCTCTCCCTCTTGCCTGTTGCTCACCTCTGCTTTCAGTCTCTCCTTTTTTCCTCCCTCTTTCTTCCTCCACCTTGTTTCTACTGGGTTGCTGGTTTGGCTAAAAATTTTATTGTGTAATATAAAATATACGTAATTATATATTATTAGCTTTATTTGATTTCCTAAGCCTAGCTATGTGTCAGTGATAAATATTCCTTTTATGGGCTAGACTCTGAACCTGTCTGGACACTTTCAAGGTTCCCTTGGTGGCTGGGTGTTAGGCCCTGCAGAAGAAAGGGATCCCTTCCCTGTTCCCTTACGCTCTCTGGCAGCTCCAGTAGCACTCCTGGCTTCTTGAGGCCCGGGCTCCCTCTCCAGCACCGCACTCCTGCACACAGGGCAACCAGCAGCACCCTCTGGCCAGCGGCGTCTTCTCCAACCCCCCTTCTTGTCTCCACTTTCTCAGTGGCCTTATAGTGGCATGTCTCCAGTGAGACTCCTCCCTGGGAACAGTGTGTTTCCAGTAAGTGCTATTGGTATGAGAACCATGATGACTTACCTATCATTGACCTAAGGCCAGCCAGAGCTCTCCGACTTAGGCCTGATTGGGAATAACTTTTCCTTGGGAACTCTCTCACTCTAGGGGTAATGGCTGTTTCTTATTCTCTTTACTTAATACATTTTACTCCAATCCCCTGTTGTAGTTAATACTTTTATTAATGAAGCCACATTTAAAAATTATTTATTTATTTGTACAGGCACATAAGTCCTAGGGGACAGTCTCCAAATATCTGTGCTCCACTTTCTGAGACAGAGTCTCTAGCTGCTACAATTGCCAGCCCGACTTGTATGGGCTGTGCATGAGTAGCTGGGGAATTGAACCAATCAAGCTTTCCAAGCAAGCCCCGTTAGCTGCTGAGACACCTTCCCAGCCCAGGAATTTTCTCCCTCCGTTCTTCCCTCCTTCCTGTTTTTCTTTCTCATCCCTCCCTCCCTCCTTCCTTGCTTCCTTCTCTTTTTTTTTTTTGAATTTTGTACATCTTTATTTACAATAACTTAAAATATTTTTTCATCTCTAGAAGAGATTTACAAGGTCAATAGTGACTACATTTCACATTTTAACAACCAGCAACATTAATCACTTAAGTAAGTCAAGATAATGGCTTACATGCCCCAATAAGTATGATCTTAAGTGTGCCATTTTTCTTTGGCTCTGTCTCTCTCTGTGTGTGTATATGGGTACGCTAGGGCCTTTTGCCACTGCAAACACTGGTTACTTGCACCACTTTTTGCATCCAGCTTATGTGGATGGCTTGGGAATTGAACCCCAGCTGGCAGGCAAGCTCCTTTAGTTGAGCCATCTTCCTACTCAAGTTACCATGTGGTTTTCTCTTCTGAGAGGGTCCCATCAGCTAACAAACCAGCTTTCTCAGTGTCTTTGGTTAGCTTTACTTTTGTTTCCCCTCTCCTCTCTTGTCTTCTCCTGTCTTCTCCCTCCCCTTCTTTTTAAAAGTAAGCCTGGAAGATTTTATTGAAAAAGCAGTGAGAAATCCCAGTGTGTCCCAACCAGCATGCTTAGGATTTTGGTCAGTATCCCAAGAAGGAGTAAAAAAAAAATATGCTCTTTGAGTTGTAACTCAGAAAAGCAGGCAGGTTAGCAGCAACGATCTGCAAGCAGCTGCTGCCTGGAAAGCTTTTCTCTTTCTCTTTCATTCTTTCTGTTTTGTTTTTTTTTTTTTTTCCCCCAAGGTAGGGTCTCACTCTAGCCAGAGAGCTTTCCTTTAACACACAAGTCCACATCTCCTGCATTAAGTGCTTGGCCAGAATTTGGTTCTGTTAGGCAGTCTCCCCGCAGAGAATCTGGCCCAGGAAGTCAGGTGATCACCTTTTACTGTAACCAACTGTAGCTGGCTGTGGAACATGTGACCCAGTGGTGATGGAGACAGCTAAAGGGGCTTTGTGAGCAGATTTCTAGTTGGCATCTGCTATGGGTTCCTGCTTATGAAAGATGGAAATAGAAGAAAGACGAGTTGGAAAGAAGGGATTCAGTGGAGGGGGAATTCCAGGAGGGGGAAAGGGAAGGGTGGCAGGAGGGAGTTATGATCATGGTATACTGCCTATATGTGCATATACATATTTTCAACAAAAAGTTTAAAAAAAGGGTATTTGGGGACCCGAGTTATGTTGATTACCTAAAAATATCTGACTGTTTAATGAACATGGAAACATCAGGAGGGAGTGTGGATTTGACAGGGTAACTCTGCTGGTACTGATGCTGTAAAGGCTCCTACTCAGTTTTTTTCAGTTGTGTAACCTTATTGGACACCCAGAAGTTAGTTCTCATCCACATTGACTGCAGATTTTTTTGTTGGATTTTATGAGGTAGGGTCTCACTGTAGCCCAGGCTGACCTGGAACTCATGCATGCTAGGTAAAGACTCAACCACTAAGTTATGCTGCTAATTTGTAACACATTTTATTCACCCATTTGTTTGTTTGTTTGTAGAAGGTTTCCAAACTGTAATCCAGGCTGGTGTGGAACTCACTATGTAGCTCAGGTTGACCTCAAACTTGTGGAAATTCTAGGACTTCAACTTCTTGAGAGCTAGGATTATAGGTGGGAGCCACCAATAAATGCCTGGTTTGCTCAATTATTATTAAATTTCTTGTTAACATTTTATTTTTAAAAATTTATTTGAAAGAGAGAGGGAAGGAGATAAATACAAAGAGAGAGAGAGAAAGAAAATGGGCATGCCAGGGGCTCTAGACACTGCAAAGAACTCTAGACACATGTGCCACCTTGTGCATGTGGGTACTGGGGAATCTAACCTAGGTCCTTAGTTTTCACAGGCAAACACCTTAACCACTGAGCAATCTCTCTAGTCCTTATTATTAAAATTTATTTTATATAAAATATAACAGGTTATACTCTTTTATCTCCTTACCCTGGCTCCCATTACCCTTGAGGCTCTCCTCAGTGCTGTTATGGTATTCACTATGGGGCATGAAAGGCCTCAGTCAGTCCCTGTGGGGTGGGGGACTGGGGACCATGTCTCAGGGTATTCCTATTCACTCTGTGGCTCTTATAATATTTCCATCCCCTCTTCCTCAATGTTCTCTGAGGCATGGCAAGCCTGTTAGCAGTCTGATTTAGTGTTGAGCTCTCTGTAGCCTCTGCATTTCTGCTTTGATAGGTTTTGATTTATCAGCATGTCTGCAATGATCACCTTGGAGCTGGTTGTCAGGCTAGCAGTAAGAGCAGTGTTCACATTGCCACTTCCTTTGCAATTTCACCTGGGCCCTGGCAGATGTGGTAGAGGTGGCATGTCTCGTGGTGGGCAGTTGGCTATCTTCTTGTCTTATCAATGGATCTTGGTTCTCATCCATTTTGTAAGATAAAACAGATTCTCCAACCAAGAGTGAGAGTAGCTTGCGCTCAAGTGGGTGTGAAAAGTTATTTGAGAGATTTTTTTTTTTTTTGATATGCAAGTTCACTCTTCTCTAGAGCAGTGGGGGCTTCTCTCTGAAGTCTGATTTTCCTGTCCATGGGATTCTGACTTGATTTCCAGTACCTGATATGAGATTTCTCCCACTGAGCAGGCCTCATGTCCAATCAGGGAATGGTTGGTTTCCCACAGAGGTTGTGTGCTACTATTGCACAGGTGTGTTGCTCAATTATTTTAAGTAGCTTAATGGTATTACATTCAGAGGTGTATGTGGTTACTGAACCAGTCTTTGGTGACTACAAGTACTTCCACAATGAATACTTTCCAATATATGTTTTTGGGTATGCAGGCAAGTACATCTAAAGACAAAAGCCTAGAAGTGGTATTGTTACAACAAAGGATGTGTTTGGAATGTTTTCAGTTTGCTAAGTTGTTATCAAACTGATTGAATTAACTTATCCACAACAATGTATAAAAATACGTTGGGTCATTATGCACAGAGACATTGCCTCTTACCCATAACTGATGGCTAACACCACAATGCACCCCCCATATTCCCCAATGAGGAGGGTCCTGTGGAGGGGGGAGAACAGGGAAGAGAACTCAATATGACTGTATGTGTGTACACTGTGTACATAACTGATAAAAACCCTTAGTTTTTCCTCCACCTTCAATCAACTTTTTTTTTTTTTGCATGTGGGTATGTTTGTGTGTGGATATGCAGGCACATGTGTGTGCCGATGTGTGGAGGTCAGAGGTCGACATCAGATGTGTTCCCCAATCACTCTCTACCATATTATTTGAGTCAGAGTCTCTTACTGAACCTGGAGCTCACCAATTTGGCTAGACTAGCTGGCCAGCAAGCCCTAAGGATCGGATTACTGTGCTGCTGTGCCTGGTTTGCGCATGGGTCCTGGGGATCTCACCTCAGGTCCTTATGTTTGAGCAGCAAGCTCTTTATGTACGGAGCCATATCCCCAGCCCTCAGTAGACTTAAATTCTTGCCTATCTGAGAGGTATTCTATTGTAGTTTTAATATACATATAATGTTTTCAAAACTCATGGGTGTGGCTGTTGCCCTCAACTTCTTGTTGCTTGCACAAAGCACCTGACCAAAATCGGCTTGTGGGAGGAAAGGGTTTATTTTGCTTGTAGACTTGAGGAGAAGCTCCATGATGGCAGGGGGAAACAGGGCATGAGCAGAGGCTGGACATCACCTCCTGGCCAACATCAGGTGGACATAGTGGCAGGAGAGTGTGCCAAACACTGGCACGGGGAAGCTGACTGTAAACCCACCCCAACAATACACCTCCAGCAAGGTTACAATTCCCAAATTGCCATCAGCTGGGGATCAAGCATTCCAAACACATTGATTTATGGGGTACACCTGAATTGAACCAGCACAGTGGCTAAACATTTGTTATCTAAGGATAAGAGCGTTTGCATTTCTTTTCCATTTTCTCTTTGGTTGTTAGTCTTTTTCTTACTGTTTTAATGTGTAAATGGTAAGGTGATTATTTCTTTGCCATTCATGCTGGGAGTGTTCCTGCAGTTTGTTGTGGTCTTTGGGTCTTTTCAGTCTGTGTAAAAATTTTAAAAAATATACGTATTCAAAGTTATCAGTTATATCAATGAGGAATATGACCAGTTACAGGAAATCAAAACTGACTAACAATAATTTGAACAAAAGGGAGAATATTTGATTCAGGCAACATGTGGGGAATAATTTGTTCTTCAGTGAAAAACTGCATTGTTCCAAGGACACCTTTCTGGCTTATCTGATTCTGATTCTATGGGAGTTATTTCACAATCCTGCAGGTTTCAGATAAGTGATAGCAAAGTGAAATGATTCTAGCCCGCAGACACACAAATGAATTATGTCCCGTAGAGGGACACCTTACCCTCACTGTCACACTCTCCCACAGAAAGTTAGCTTGCATATTCATTTCAATATTTCTAATAATAAATGATTCTATTTAAATTATAACACTTTGGTGGGTTCCTCACTGATATATTAAATAAAATCTTTAATATATGTTCGTGCTTATGTTGTTTGAGAGCCACGATTTCCCCTTATTTTCTTTTTTTCTATTTTTATTTTATTTTGGAGAGAGAGAATGAATTGGCACACCAGGGCCTCAGCCACCGCAATCAAATTCCGAATGGCTGCGCCCCCTAGTGGGCACGTGCGACCTGTGCTGGCCTCACCTTTGCGCCCCTAGTTAATGTGGGATTGTGTGATCTGGAGAGTGCAACATGGGTTCCTAGGCTTCACAGGCAAGTGCAGTAACTGCTCAGCCATCTCTCCAGCCCTCTTTTCTTTTTTAAATTTTTATTTATTTATTTGAGAAAGACAGAATTTCCCATATATATGTATGTATATATGTATGGAGAGAGAGAGAGAATGGGTGCACCAGGACCTCTAGCCACTGCAGACAAACTCCAGACGCATGTACCACCATATGCATCTGGCTTTTGTGGGTACTGGGGAATTGAACGTAGGACCTTAGGCTTCACAGGCAAGTGCCTTAATCTCTAAGCCATCTGTCCAGTCCTTCGTTTCTAAGTTATCTTTGAACAGACCTAAAACCTGTCAGCAAGGCTGTCTAGGGGCTCAGAGACACACCATGAGAGAACCCAGCTTCCTGTTTTCTGCTTCACTATCCTTATGTTGCAGATTTTCATACTGTCATGTTCTTGATCGTGTGACCAGGAAAAATGGAGAACATAGACAATAAGGGGTGAGGCACAGGTTTATTGAAAAAAGGTAGAAAATCCTCAAAGTGTCAGGGCAAGCATGCCCAGGATCTCTGCTGGCATTCAAAGAAGAGGAAAAAAAAAAAAAAAAAAGCAAAAGTTATGCTTTGAGTTAGTACTCAGAAAAAGTGTGCAGGCTCAGCAGTGAGAGTTTTTGAGCAATTGCAATGAGGGAGGGGCATTTGTGGGTCTAAATATATTATCTCATTCAGGGGATAAGTAGTATTCTCACCTTCTTAACATGTCTATAGGTGAGGGGGGTCACTTGATTGATTGATAGGCAGGCTCAGCTGGATTAGTTATTAAGGAAGGGGATCACAGTTTTATGTTTTGGGTGGTTAGCAATATCATGTCCTCTCCCTCGAACTCACAATGATCCTCCTATCTCAGCCTCTCAAATGTTGGAATTAAACCATTAAACCATGCCTGGATATTGATGTTTCCTCCTCCTCCTCTTCTTCTTTCATTATTTGTTTATTTTTGTTTTTTTGAGGTAGAGTCTTGCTGCAGGCCATGCTGTCCTGGAATTCACTATGTAGTCTCAGGATGGCCTCAAGCTCACAACAGTCCTCCTACCTCGGCCTTCTGAGTGCTGGGATTAAAAGTCACTGAGGGACAGACCCACTCTCCCCTTTCTGTAGTAACATTAGAAAGGGAAGCATCAGGGGTTGGAGAGATGGCTCCGTAGTTGGAGACACTGCTTGCAATTCCCAGATGCACAAAGTGCCTCATGTGTCTGGAGTCCATTTGCAGTGGTAGGAGGTCCTGCAGTGCTTATTCTCTCTTTTTCTCTCTCTCTTAAATAAATAAGTAGATAAACAAATAAATTGTAGTACCATCAGATAGACTGTAAATGAGAGCAGATAAAAGTCTCAAGATTAATAGGATTACTATTATATTATAATACATCTGTCCACACTTTAAGTTAAGTAAGGAAGCCTGGATCTTTGTTTATATAGTATAAATAGTTATTCCAAATTAAACAATTATCAATTATTTTACTCTGATTATACTGTCCTGCTGAGTATTTTAAGAACAAGTAGGTAACCAAAACTTATATATGTAGTTAGTTGTGGCTCTTTAGGAGTGTCTTTTAGGGGACCTGGGAGAAGCCCCTATGGCTCCTTGAGCATTTGTACTGAACTTGGGGCTTCCCTTAGTAGTATTGAGGATCTTTTTCTTTGTCTTGACCCTCCTCTTGCAGACTATATGTTCGGTGTTGATCAGAGAGGACAGGTGAGCGCAGGAGGAATGACTTAGCAATTAAAGCACTTGCCTGCAAAGCCAAAGGACCCAGGTTTGATTTCCCAGGACCTGTGAAAACCAGATGTACAAGGTGGCACATGCGTCTGGAGTTCTTTTGCAGAGGCTGGAGGCCCTAGCGGGCCTATTCTCTATCTCTCTCAAATTAAAAAAAAAAAGTGGGGGGGTTTCGCGCAGCCAGTCCACACCGGGCGTCAGAAGGTGGGGGGGACCCCCCCAACCCTGAGCGCCGGCAGTGGGGGGCAGGGTGGGTGCGGATGAGACAAAAATTTCAGGCAGCAACTTCCAGCCCCAGAGCATGGCTGGGTGATCTTTGCATCCTATTTTTATTTATTTTTGTTCTTGTTTTGCTTGATTCTCTTACCACCACGTGCTCCCAGTTTGGCGGCCACCCCCTCCCAGAAGCATTCCCAAGGCACTCTCAGCCTCCAGGCCTGGTGTCCATCAGAAAAGTGATTTACATGAAAATGTCACTTGCTCCCACTAATTGCTTATAGGCATTTTTATTTATTTGCCTTGCATGTATTTACTTTCCTAACTCACCACGTTTTTTTACTCCACCCTCGGGGCCGACCACTTCCTAGGGAGAGTAGAGGAAACCAGACCTCCATTGCCAGGAGGGCTCTCAGCCAGATGAATCTTGAGTTCTGCTGGCACTGGCCAGATGTTTCCAAACTCCTGGAGGATCTTGAGGGATGGCAAAGACAATAGAGGAGAGTCAAGATCCAAATATAAGACAAGATTATAAGCGGCTGCTCACCATGAGACAAATGTCACCTCTACCACATCTGCCAGTGCCCAGGAGAAATTGCAGAGGAACCAGAGCCTGCTACTGTTACTGCTAGCCTGGCAGCCAGCTCCAGGGCAATAGTGACCAACACAGTGATCAAAGCAGAAATCCAGAGGCTACAGAGAACTCAACAGTATATCAAACTGCCAACAGGCCTGCCAGGGCTCAAGGAACATTGCCAAAAAGGAGGCAGAAAGATTGTCAGAGCCACAGAGTGGGTAGGAATCCTCAGGCATGGTACCCCAGTACCCCACAGGGATTGACTGAGGCCTTCATGACCCCACAGTGAATACCATACCACCGCTGAGGAGGGCCCCAGGATAACAGGAGCAGGAACAAGTGTATAAAAGAGTACAGCCTGTTATAATATATACAAAATAATTTTTAAAAAAGTATTTGCTATTGACCTAAAATTCAAATGAAAGAAAGCTTGAGCCATTGCAAGCTGATAGCATGCCCTAGGAAGCAGGGTGCAGTGAGGAAAGGAGTCCTTGTCTGATGTGGATGATCCTCTGTGTCTGGGAGTGTGCTAGGGAGGGCAGTTTCCCTCGCTCACTGTACAGCAGTGTCGGATCTGCTCGAAATCAGAGGCATGTGAGAAGATTGCTTTTGAAAGAGTTAACAAAATTAAGCAGGTGGGGTGAGTCATGCCTGTCACCTCAGCACGCGAGAAGTTGAGGATTATGGTTCCAGGACACCCTGTGCTGTCCAACATGTTCCAGGCTGCCCTGGGCTACCTAGCAAGACTGCCTGCTCCCCCCAAATACCCTACAAATGAAACAAAAAGTTAATAATAAAAAAAGGGACAGGTGACTTATGATGTTGTAGGACCCTTTAGAGGGGTCCCTGCTGGGGCCTGTTTAACTTAGAGGCAGGGGCCAAATTATTGCTCTTTTAGCTCCTACATTTTCATTGGCTTTGATTTGGTTATTGATCACACAGAACAGCCTTGAAGAAAAGTGTGGATGCAGAGCACAGCTGATTGTCTTTTGTCTTTAGAAAAAGACTTAGTTAAAGGATGATATGAAAGCTTAGTCATTTTGTCTCACTTGAGCTGCTTAGTGACATTGTATATAGCCAAGTTAAATTTAAAAACATTAAAAAATTATTTATTTATTTGAGAAAGAGAGAGAGAGAGAAAGAGAAGCAGATATATATAGAGAGATGGAGAATGGGCATGCCAGAGTCTCTAGCCACTGCAAACGAACTCCAGATGCATTATGAACTCCAGAGGCTTTATGTACCTACTGGGGAATCAAACTTGGGTCCTTTGGCTTTGCCAGCAAGTGCCTTAATTGCTAAGCCATCTCTCCAGCCCCAAGTTACTTTTTAAGTAACAAAACAAAACAAAAATAACCCCTTTATGCTTTAATTAAAATATAGGAAACCATATCTAAACATATTTGCAAGGAAAGAGGGAGAGAGGGAGGAGAGAATAGGCATGGCAGGGCCTCTTGCTGCTGCAAATGAATTCCAAATGCATGCACCTTTTTGAACATCAGGGTTTAAGTGGTTACTGGGGAATTGAACCTTGGCCAGCAAGCTTTACAAGCAAGTGCCTTTAACCACTGAGCAATCTCCCCAGCCTGAAAGCATGTATATCTTATTTTTAAATATCTAACAGTTATAAGGACAATTGTTACTGGTTTTGAAGGTTTAGTCCATTGTTCTGGGATAACAATGAATGATGATGAGGACTGTTGAAGGGCAAGCAAGCAGAGTTTTATTGAAAGTGGCATTAAAGGAAAGCTCTCCATGCCAGAAAGGGATCCTGGAAAAATGAGTGGCCAGTGAGCACTCTGGAATGGGGTTTTTATGTACTGAGAAGGAATCTGAGTAGTCTGTTCCTAAATGTAAGACATCTTGGTGGTTGAGCCTTATTGATTAAGTTGATTTGTTGATAGCTCAGAGAGAACATCACAGACTCTGAATGATCATGTTGGCAGGAAAGAATGCCCAAGAGAAGTTTCTAGAAGGATAAAGAACCAGGGAATAAAGAGAACAGAGGGCTGCCCCTGTTTTTTTTTATCTAGGTGTGATCTCACTCTAGCCCAAGACTGGAATTCACTCTGTAGTCTCAGGCTGGCCTCAAACTCACGGTGATCCCCCTACCTAGGCCTCTAGAGTGCTGGAATTTAAGGTATGTGCCACCACACCCGGCCCCTGATTGCTATTTTGATGAGTCAGATTTAGGTTCAGACTGGAGTTGTCTTCTAGTCCCAGTAGGGCAGGATGATGTCTGTGTTCTTTTAGGCCTGCATCCCTGACTATTTACAAAAGAAAGCTACTTTGCTCCTAATCTGTCACAGGCAAAACATGTTAACTTGTTTATATCAACAAACTTAAATTAACTTATTTGATATTTAACAAACACCCAGACGTTGTATTTGTTACAAAAAAACCCCACCAAAACTAAAACAGAATAAAGTTCTGGAATCTCTGTTTTAGGTAAGCATATTAATTACTCAGGGAAAGCTGAAAGCAAAGATGAATCATTGTCTCCATCTTTGGATTCTAGGAGTAGTAGAGCTTCAAGGATCATCCCCTAGATGAAGACAATTTTCATGAAAATGAGGATAGACCATGGAGATAATTTTTTTTTTTAAAGCAACAGGGGCTTCTTGGACTATTTTATTATATCAGAATTGAGACTTTAATTACATATATTGTTTCCCTTTTCTTTAAAAATTTTAATTGTGAATTAAAAGAAATTTGAAAGAAGTAGCTTTAATTTATATGTCCGTTTACTTACACAATTTGAGATTATGTGAACATTATAAAAGCATTAGAACATGGGTATAATATATTGATATAGTACTGCATAAAGATGGATAAGTTAAAATAAAAGAGTTTATAGTTTCAATTTAGGTTGATTAATGTTAGTTTTAAGTTATACTATTCATCTGGCTATTTATTTTTATAGTTCCAAGTATAACCCTTAATCTTAACCTGTCCCTTTAAGGACATTACTTAATGGAAATAAAGAAACCTTAGGCCCTACAGACACAAGTCTTTTTTTTTGTTGTTTTGTTTTTTTGAGGTAGGGTTTCACTCTAGTCCAGGCTGACCTGGAATTCACTTTGTAGTCTCAGGGTGGCCTTGAACTCATGATGATCCTCTTACCTCTGCCTCCAGAATGCTGAGATTAAAAGCGTGCGCCACCACACCTGGATCAGACACAAGTCTTTTAAAAGGACCACTTTTTGGGGGGTTTAAATTGGACAAGACAAGAACTTTAAAAAGTTGTTTTGGGCTGGAGAGATGGCTTAGCGGTTAAGGCACTTACTTGGGAAGCCCAAGGACCCATGTTGGACTCCGCAGATCCCACATAAGCACAAAGGTGAGCCAAGTGCAAGGTAGAACATGCCCACTAGATGGCACAAACATGCAGTGCTGAGGCTCTGGGGCACCAATTCTCTCTCTCTCTCTGCTTCTCTGTCTCACTCTATCTAATATATATGTATATCATATATGTATATATATTTTAAATATATATTAGAGTGATATATATATATAAAATATTAAAATTGTTTTGGAAGAGGAGGACACAAATAGAGAAGCAATAGTCTCATTCTAACTCAGGTAACTTATAGCAATCTTCTTAGCTCTGCCTCTGGAGTGTGAGATTAAAGGTGTGTGCCTTTATTAAGGTGCCAGGCCTTTATGTCTTTAAAAAATATATATTTTATTTATTTATTTGGAAAGAAAGAGGGAGAAATATTGAGAAAACACACCAGGGCCTCTTGTTAGTGCAAATGAACTCCAGATGCATGTGCCACTTTGTGCATCTGGCTTTACATGGGTCCAGGGGGATTGAACCCAGGCTATCAGGCTTTGTAAGCATGTATCTTTAACTGCTGAGCCATCTCTCCAGTCCTTAATCTTTCTGCCTTAATGCCACAATTGTAAGTTAAATTTTATCTTAAAAATGTCGGATATTAGTTATAGACAATAACATAGCTGCCTTTTATTACACTCAGAGTAAGCATACCCAGATTCTGTATGTTCCTGTTTCTGTTTGGGATTTAATCTCTTGTAACCTTTCTTGTGAAAAGGAAAGTTAATATGAAGCTCTTTGGCGACTATGCCTCTCCCTCTCCTTAGCAGGCAGCCTTCATGGTCATGCTGCTCACCACACAGTTGCTCAGTGGCTGCTGCTGGGCCTCATTTCTGCATCCCAGGTAGGAAAGGACAAAGACCAGAGATGTCGAGTCTCTATCAGGGAAGAAAGCTTTGGCACAAATCAGTTTTTTGTACATATCTCCTTATTTAGAATTGTACCACATGGGTACCCCTGAGCACAAGGCAATCTAGAAATAAAAATGTATCTTTCTGGGCACACAGCTCAGTCACACCATTAAAATCAGGCTTCCTTGTAAGGGAGAAGAGAGAAATGAATATTAGGAGGCAACTATTAATGACTGCAAAAGCAGTCTTTTAATGATACTGGGATTAAGGGGTTAATCTAATTTATCCTTAATCTAAAATTTATAAGATTATAATTTTTCACACATATGCTCATAACTTTTGAGGTTTCAGTTTTGAAAGTCTTTTGAAAAATATTTTTACTTGGGCTGGAGAGATGGCTTAGCGGTTAAGTGCTTGCCTGTGAAGCCTAAGGACCCTGGTTCGAGGCTCGATTCCCCAGGACCCACATTAGCCAGGTGCACAAGGGGCGCACGCGTCTGGAGTTCCTTTGCAGTGGCTGGAAGCCCTGGTGCACCCATTCTCTCTCTCCCTCTATCTGCCTCTTTCTCTCTCTCTCTGTCACTCTTAAATAAATAAATAAAAATGAACAAAATATTATTTAAAAATATTTTTACTTATTGGAGAGTGAGAAGAGACAGAGAGAGGAAGGCAGGGAAGGATGGAAAGAGGGGGAGGGAGAGAGAGAGAGAGAATGAATATGCTATCAGATATATGTGCACCTGGATATACATGGCTAATTGGGGAATTGAATCTGGGCCTGAAGGCTTTGCAAGCAAGTGCTTTTAACTGCTGAACTATCTTCCCAGACCTAAAACAGAATCTTATGTTTCCCAGACTGGCCTTGAACTCTCAGTGTAGCCAAGGATGGCCTTGAACTCCTGATCCTCCTGCTTCTACTTTCCAAGTGCTAGGAATACAGGTGTGGCCTGATTATATGTGGCTTACAGTAAAAAAAAAAATGAAATCTGGGCTGGAGAGATGGCTTAGCAGTTAAGGTGTTTGCCTGTGAAACCTAAGGCCCAGGTTCGACTCCCAGGGACCCATATAAGTCAGATGCACTATGTGGTGCATGCATCTGGAGTTTGTTTGCAGTGGCTGGAGGCCCTGGTACACTCATTCTCTCTCTCATAAATAAATAAAAATAAAATATAGAAAAATGAAATCTTTCTTTCATTTAGAATTTGGTATACAGGGAAAAGTGAACTGATTCATTTGTTTATTTCTAGATGGCTAGTCCATTTTTCAAGCACTCTTTTCTTTTCTTTCTTTCTTTCCTTTTTTTTTTTTTTTGTTTTTTTTGAGGTAGAGTTTCACTCTAGTTCAGACTGACCTGGAATTAACTATGTAGTCTCAGGGTGGCCTCGAACTCATGGCAATCCTCCTACCTCTGCCTCCCAAATGCTGGGATTAAAGGCATGTGCTACCATGCCCAGCTCAAGCACTGTTTTCTGATGTCCCCATACTGTTGATTAGAAATAATACCATATTTACACTTATTTACTTTATTTTATGTTAGCATCAATTCTTTAACTTCTGTAATTTATCTTTGATACTAGTATAAAAGAAACCCCTTTTCTCTCTTTTCCTTCTTTTCTCTCACTTGACACACAGATGTAGCTTCCTTCTGGATCACTTAATGGAGTCTCTAGCTTTTGACTTTTTTTTTTTTTAGAGTAAATAATTTCACTTGAAATAATGCTATTTTGTTTCCCTCCTACCCCCAATTTTAATTGACCTGCCCCCTTTAAGGTCTTCTAGCTTGTTCAGGCAGGTTCTCCAAAACATTAAATAAAACCAATGATAGTAGTAGCATTTTTATTTATCCTAACTTTAATAGGAATGCTTCTAGTGTTTCACAGCATGAGATTAACTGTTTTTTTCCCCTGGATTTTTAATCTTTTAATTTCTACTTTACTGAGATTTTTGTTTTTTAAATCATGTTTTATTAAATGATTTAGGTAATTTAAGGACTGACAAGGAAGGTCCTTGTTGTTGTGAAGGAGCATAGGAGAAAGTTAACTTTTTTTTTAGGCAGTTTCTGTTAGGGATTGAGGCTCAGAGACAACCAGGAGATGCCACCTCACATGCCACCTTGCCCTGGCACAAGAACATAACTCTTGGCAGAAGTGGAACTCGCGTCTGATGGGGACTGATCTACAGCGCCCCTGCTGCCCACAGTCTAGTGCGCTTCCTGGGTGGGCTGATCCTCTGTGCGTCCTCCAGATTTACCAATCAGGTCTTCCCCTTACATAGTCCAATCCGATGCTGTGAAGGCTGTGCCTTCCAGGCCCTCCCTCTCCTCTCTTCTGGCACGACCCCAGGGGTGTGTGGGTCTCTCCTGCTCTTACTCTGTGCTGCTCAGACATAGGTGAGTCTGGTCTCTGTGGATGGTGGGAGTGGGAGAACAGAGCATTGTTTCTTGATCT